>NW_017306553.1:602568-643315 GCF_000935625.1 Nanorana parkeri
GATGTTTATACATTGGGGGGGGCGAAAGAAAAAAAAACTGCCCCGGGTGCCCATAACTTTGGTTACGCCACTGTATCTAAATGATTTTTGAATGAATCAATATTCTCTGAAGATACCACTGCTTGTGGAAGAGTTCCAAAATGCAACCGCTCTGACTGAAAAGAATCCCCTACCCCCTTTGTGATTAAATCTTTTCTCCACCAATTTTAGGTGGTGGCCTCTAGTCTTTGTTAGGGAGGTTGCTAGTAAACCCAAAGTTGTCCATATTGCCAATCTGATTTACACATTTTTAGGATGATCTCCAACAACTATGGGACCTCACTGGGCTAATAAGGAGTTCTTTTACTTCCTGATTCTTCCTTATTACTTGCGGGCTTCGTCCTGTATGGGGAGACCCTCTGCGCAGCCACCAGTGGACCACTGAGTGGTCCTCCAGAGCTACTAGCTTACCAAGAGAGCACTGGAGACAATGGACTCCATTCCATGGAATCACCAGCCATGTGGATCTTCTGTTACTCAATGGCTTCAACTTTAGAGAAACTCAAATAAAGTCATTACACTCTTTTATAACTGAAATATTCAAGTGCCACGATCGATCTAATTATATCATTGTGATGCACTTCTTGTGTAATCATCGGGCGTGAATTATTAAATATTCTCCTTGCGCTCGGTTCATGAATCATATATAATAAATACTTGGGAAAAAGTTGCGCTCGGTTCATGAATGATAAATATATATATAAAATGCTTAAGAAAAGTTAATAAATAAATATGCATGACACGAAGTTCGTGGATAAATAAGTTAAAAAAACTCCAATGGCACGATTCTGATATGCTTTCTAGTGCCTCAATCCATTAAATGTGATCCGATCATTTGCAAATTTAAAGCCAATTAGTTTGGTGTGGATGGAGCAGGAAGGGTTATGCCAACTGTTTTACCTGCCAGAGGATTTGTAGCTCTGCCCATTCAGTCCTGTGATTTACACAGCTCTGACACACAGCACAGCCCTGTCTGTCAGGATTGGAGACTTGACCTTTCCCTTTTGCAGGTCAGTAACACCTACAGGTCTTGCTCCTCCCCCAGCCTGTGATTGAACAATGAAAGGAGAAGCAGCATGCTGATGAGCTAATCTCTTCCTCCCTCTGCTCTCTCTCTCTCCTTCTATCAGCATGTCCCTGCAGAACAACTGATCGGCTTCTTGAGGTGCTTCTCCCTCTCCTAATAATGTCTATTGAAAAAATATGAAGACATTAATGAGATTTTAGTGATTGGGTTAACACCTGGGGACGGTGCTGCCACTAGGCAAACTAGGCAGCTGCCTAGGGCGCACTGCTGCCTAGGGCACAGCCTTGACCACTCACCCCCCCTGTCTATTTCAAATTGCAAAAGTCAATAGCAGGCTGGCTATTGCGCCTGCCAACTGAGCACAGGAGCAGAACTGAGAGACAGCTTTATCTCTCAAGTCCGCTCCTCTGCTCAGTGGGTGGGGTTTCAATAGCCAGTCTGATATAGGCTATTTTAAATTAAAATAGCCAATAGCAGTCTGGCTTTTGCTCCCAGCTGCTTACATCCATCTGTCACCTGCGAAAGCTAGCTGGCAGAAGAATGGAGCTGTACGGGGGTTCTGCCGTGGGAGGGAGGCTGGGGGTGCAGGTAGCTGGTCTTGCCTAGGATGCAAAATAGTCTAGCACCGGCCCTGTTTACACCCACTTTACTAGGATTGCCTGTGCCTCAGACAAGGAGAACGGAATATTATAAAACCTACTTCCATTCACAGCCCAACAGCACACTGTGGCTATCTGCCTGTGTAAAGGAATACAGTGCAAACAGCATTATCACCTCCTCCACCAGGACCCTCCACCATCCTGATGCATGCAGTTTGCTTGCACATGTCTTTTTTTTCTCTCTCTCTCTCTCTCTCTCTCTCTCCTGTCCCCGGGTTGTTCTTGCAGAAGGAATGTGCCGTGTTTTTTTTACACTGTAATAACAAGAACAATCCATGATGTTAACTAATTACAGCACATCCCTGTCTGCCTGCACACAAAACCAGGGAGGAATCTCTGGAGCATTACCATGTAGTCCCCTAAAGGTGATGCAATGCTGCCCTCCAGTGGTGCTATTTATTATTTTATTTTTATAATTTTTTTATTCTCTTATTATTATGGTTTTTTTTAAATGCAAGCAGTGTAAGTACTTGAACCTTACCTGATTTCCACCTCTTGCAGTCCCCGCAGAGCAGCGCTCAGACTAGGTGAGTCAGATCTGGGCACAAAGAGTCAATAGGCATGTGCAGACAAGGTGCATGCTGATAGGAGGAGAAAGCAGAATGACGGAGACATTAGCTCGTCATCACGGCGCTGCTTTGGCTTCATTTGCCAATCACAGCCTGAGCTCAGGTGATGTAGGGGAAATGTTGCTGTTATTCAACCTGGAAGACTGAGGACAACTTGTGGCGGAAAAGAAGTACTGCGGGTGACAGCTCCAGATTGCTTTTTTAATCTTTCAATGGGTTATTATTTCTTTTTCGGCTGGAGTTTTCCTTCAATAGAAAGTTGAGTCTGTTCAGTGAAATATGCGTTGTTAAGTATCGGTAAACAAAGTAGGAAAACTACAAATGTCAGATTCTCAAATAATCTACCTAATATAGCCTACAGAATTGTAAGGGAAGAATGTGGTTCTTAGTGGAAGTCAAGATGAATGTGCTAGACTGAAATATTTCTGCCAACACGAAAGAGGACCTGAGGTACTTCATGGAAGAACCAAGGCACTTGCAGGGCCGGATTTCCCACAAGGCCCGGCTTTGGGGCAGTAGGGAGTAGAGGGGCAGCAGGGGTGTGGAATTCCTATCTCACGATTCCTGGGACATGCAGTTCCGGGGGCCGGGCGGGTAGTTTTTTTTTCTACAACTAGCCCTGCTTTGGGCAAGCAGAGCTAAATGTACAGCGGGGAAGCCGCCACTTGTTTTGTACAACTGCTCCCGGCTGATGTCGCTGAGATCACTTGTATGCAGCCTGCAGGCCTGCCATTCTCCATGGGGTGGGGGGTTGGAGGGTAGGGGGGCGCATTGAGGAACCTGGCATTGTGGCAGCAGAGAGACTAAATCCGGCTCTGGGCACGTGCCCTGGGTGCCAAGGTCTAACAACTCCCTTGCTAACCTCACCATGTCCACATCAATACATAATGGAATATATATACAATTTGAAAGACACTTTCCTGTGATAGAAAAAACATGAATCTGCTATTTGTGTGCTAGACCCTGCCTGCTGGGACAATTTGCCCAGTAGGAAGGCTGTCCTACATGAATGCAGGAACTATGGCTGACCCCCAAGCACAGAACAGACTATTGCATCTCCCTCCTCATTGGCCGACCTCTACACAGGCTACCCCGCCTCCCCCTTCATTCTATCATGAATGCAGCTGCTAGACTCATTCACCTAACCAATCGCTCAGTGTCTGCAACCCCCCTCTGCCGATCCCTACACTGGCTTCCATTCCCACCTGTATAATAATAATTGTGTTACTTGTATTTACAGCGCCGGGTTGTACGGTGTCACAGAGTGACTCGACAATAGTTTAACACATGGATGTTGGAAATGATTAATTCCCAGCTGGTGTGAATTCTTTAGACAAGACATACTACAGCAGCCAGGACCCGCTGATAAGTGCCACGTGTAGCGGTGTGCCATACCATACAGCAAACATACAAAGCAATTTGCAGCGCAGCATAAGCAAGGCCCTGCAAGGGGGGAAAAGCTGGCCGAACCTTAATGGTCATTATTGCTGAAGTGGAAATGTAATTGATTTTATATTGGAATTCAAGTAAATAGGGATCGTGGAGGGATCTGTGCCGGGTAATTATATATGAGTCATCGAATAATTTTTATTGAGTCATGCACACAGTCTTCCCATTCTCATTCCAATGCAGGGGGGGGGGGGGAAACAACGCCGAGAGTGATGCAACCCAGGATGGATCCGCACCGATCACAAAGCTGGAGCCGTGCAAGAACTGCAGCATTGCCCAAAGCAGCTGATTAAAGCTGAACTGCAGGCAGATATAAAAGTCCTACAGTACATGAATGCAGCTCCGTCATTATTAATGCCTCATTACATGTATTTTATAAATCCATGTAAGTACCTGAATTTGACTTGGTATCAGTCCCATGTACAGCAGAGCTCAGCTGGGGGAAGGAGAAGCAGCACAAGTAGCCAATGGGTAGTGGGCTGCAGTGCAAGAGCATAGAGTGAGATAGAGATGAGCTCATCAGTCTGCTGCTTCTCCAGTCACTGTCTAGTTACAGGCTACAACAGACAGGGCTGTGCTGTGTAAGAGCCGGTTGACACCACAAAGACTGCATTCCAGAGCGTTCGGCTTCTGGAACTCACTGGAACACAAGCTGGCCAGTTCCCTGCATTCAGGGGCGGAGGGGGCGTGGCGGTGCATTCAAGTCAATGGCACCGTAGCCACGCCCCCTGCCCACAGTGCGATCGCCCGTACCCGAACGTGTGGCAGTTCCAGTTTAATGTTGGTGGCATCCTGTACTTGGACAATCAGCATCTGCCTTGACATTGACATTACATGGCGATGGGATTGAGGTGTCCCTGCTACCTGTGTGGATATAAATTCTGTGATATGTACCTCACACATTAGAACTGAAGAAGTGCCTTGGAGAAGCTGCAAAACATCTTCAACATTACAGAACAAGACCAGCTGAATTAGTTATGACTAGCCGGGGGTGCCCCTAGCCAGGGGGTGCTGGAGGGGCATGCAATCAGTTCGGGGACACTCACAGGCTCTGCATCTCCTCACCTAACTCTTAGCAACCCGGGATGCCCTGGCTGGCGTCCCACCCAGCTCCTGGCAACCGGTGACATCACTGGTTGCCAGGACATGGGCGGGAAGCCAGCCAGAGCATCTCAGGTTGCTAAGAGCTGAGCAGAGAGATGTGTATGGCCCTTAGCAACCTGGGATACTCTGGCTGGCATCCCACTCCGCTCCTGGCAACCAGTTACATCACTGGTTGCCAGGAGCGGAGTGGGACGCCAGCCAGAGCATCCCAGGTTGCTAAGAGCTGGGCAGAGAGATGTGTATGGCCCTTAGCAACTTGGGATACTCTGGCCGGAAAAGGGGCAGCAGTCACACTGCAAACCTTGTGCAGCCATACTGCTCTGTCTGTGGCCCCCATACATGAACCCAAAGAGATGCCGCCTGAGGGATGACCCTGCTACTAGCTATGCCATGACCTGGATAAATAGGAACCTTCACAGACAGATCTGACTGTATCATGTATGACCAACCTTAAGCTACATTTAAATGATAAGCTTGACATTTGATGTAGAGGAGACACAGCTGTTTCATGGTAGACAAACATTTGGCAAACTGTCAGAAGCGCGTGGTTTACCGAACGATGCAATCCCCACATTGATTCACACATGAACTTCACATGAACTTCAGAGGAATCCTGGTGTGGATCTGTGATTCGGCATCCCAGGTAGCAGACACCTGTCTGTCATGATGTGACACTTCCAAGGTGTCTTCTCTGACCCAGTAAGAAAGATTGTGGTGGGGACTCTCATAGATCGTGCAACGATTACTCCCACCTGTGCCAACCGTCGTGTCACCGCAACAAAGACCCCTGCGGTGAGAACGTCCCCTGTTACCATCTGCGGTGTGCCCCTATCTGATCACTGTGGTAATGTTGCACAAATGTGACTTAAAGGTAATTTAACTTACTAAAAGCAAAATGTTTTCTGGTTGAATATTGCAAAGTGTGAGGAGCCGAGTGCCCGTGTTTCAGTTTTTGAAGGGTGTAGAATTTGGAAGGAAAACATGGGCCAGGAAACAACATCTGGACTTTAAAGGCTCAAGACAAAAATAATTGCCATTATGTAAGTTAATACCGCTCTGTCCTTGTCACTGTCACAGCATACCAGTTATATCCGGAGGGTAGTGATGAAAATTGGACTACAAATTAGTAAACTAAACATGAGATTGTAGTCCATGACAGGAGGGAGCTTGGAGCGGTGACTACTTACAACACATACAGGGACCATGGGGAACAAAAGTAGCCCCCCTCCAGAAGGAAGGACAGTGTCAGCACCAATTCAGAGATGATTTGCGGATCTACAAGCGAGTGATACACAAATAAGATACATTTTAGTTCATAGTTAAAGGAGAACTATGAGGAGTGCTTTTCACTCACCTCATAGTTCTAGTCGACCTGTGACAATGAGACTGTCACAGGTCGGCTCAGTAGATCGGGAGGTGATCGAACACATACCGGCGTTCGCTCACCTCTCGATCCTGTCACGGCTCTCTACCGTGACAGGGGAGGGGCTGGATTCCACCCTCCCCTCTCCGATCCGCCAGCGCTGACTGGCGGAACGGACGGGGGAGGGGGCAGGTACAGCTGGCTCTGCCTCTAGATAGGCTGAGCCAGCTGTCAGTCACGCAGCTGGGCGGATCCAGACATAATTGTCGGGATCCGCTTCAGCTGCGGCGTCTCAGTATACCGCGAGCAGCAGCTTGCGGTATACTGAGCCTAGGGTGACGGGAGGACGCTAGTTTGTGTCCTCCCGTTACCCTAAGGAGAACTATGGGGGCATGCGCACTTCAGATGTTCGGCCGGGAGACGAGGAGAGACACAAGATAAGTCTATGGAGCAGTGTGCACCCGCACATACTGCGTGGGACATCAGAGGAAAGGAGGACAGAGGAGTCAGCGCTGGATCGGAGACCCGCACCAGTGCTGGAGGGACAGCTAAAAAACGACTGGAAAGAAGATGATCGGATTAAGAGACATCATTAAATAAGGTAAGTCCCTACAGCAGGATTGGGAAGGGGGGAAAAAATCTGACTTTAATGTCACTTTAACTTGTGATTTTAGTGTCACATTAAGAAGATACTTAACCCCGCTGCAGTAATAAACATTGAGTAAGCCTGCTGAAATCATAAGCTTAGTAAATAAGATTTCGGGATGCTCCTCTGCGAGGACAGAAGGAGATTGCTATGTTGACTCAATGCTGGTCAGTTCCAGAGTCACTGTTTTCCTTATTAAGGTAACATTTTCTTTACCTTTGCTTTTTTATTAATGGAATAAGTATGTACTGAATAATGAACAGATGTATCATAAACACACCAAAGGGATCTAAAGTGTTTTATATATTTTATTTATTTAGGTTCAGCAATAAAAATAAAAAATAAATCTTTCTAATAAAGTGAATATGAAATATTAATATTTGATATTTATGAGTTGCAGTCTGCAGGTGGAGTCCTATGCTCTGTGAAGGATCTGCTTACAGCTGCTGTGTTCAGAATCCACCGAAATGACAAACATGCCGCTTTCCTTCTCTCCTACAAGAGACAACAAAGTCTTAAAGTGACATTATTTCAAAAGGTTTTTGACCTATTTCAAATGCTGATGAAATCACTTACAATGGATGCTGCTCCTTGATGTTTAAGTGTCTCTTTTCTTAAGAATCAGCTGGTCCCATAAGCCCTGGCCCTGATATCCTTTTAGGGGGGCTCCTTTCCCTTGCAGGGTCCTATGGAGCCACCCTCGTGTGTGCTAGTATGCTGTGTGTGTCTCCACAGACACACAGGCTCTGAAAGGCAAGGCAAGCTACTTCCATAATCTCTGCTCCCATCTCCTCTTTTCTCCCTTCTATACACTAGTACAGTGGTGGCGAACGTTGGCACTCCAGCTGTGCCAAAACTACAAATCCCAACATGCATCTGCCTCTGGGAGTTATGTCTGTGGCTGTCAGAGCCTTGCAATGCCTCATGGGACTTGTAGTTCCAAAACAGCTGGAGTGCCAAGGTTCGCCACCACTGCACTAGTAGATAGGAAGCAGTTGGACACTATGCTTCCCCTTGTGAGCTTGTACTTGACAGGAAGTTTAGGGAAGCAGAGCTGAGAGAGTTGGAGCTGTTCAGAAACATGGAGACTGTAAGTGCTTGGGCAAAAATATAAAAAAAATACTTTGCTGGGGGGTCCCGAGGCCGGCTGTTACCCGGAGCGTAGAAGGGATGACACCCCGCCGTTATGTCATCACGCATGGGCAATGACATCATTGTGCATGCGCGATCATCTTATTGAAGCTTGCCTGCAGCCATCTTGGTGATGGACGTCGGCAGAGAGAGGAGGGGACGTTCACCCGGCGGGATGAAGTATGCTGTCGGGTCCCCTCCTCTCTCTTGACACTGTCAAGCTCTCGGTCCATGACCAAGTGCCCGACTTTTCATGACTGTCAATGGCTGTCAGTCATTTTGGTGTCACCCTCCAATGGTGGCACCCGGGTGCGGGCCACACCCCCTGCACCCCCCTTGTGACGCCACTGTATAGTATATTTGTTTAATCTAGATTCATTGTTGAAAAAAAAGTTTAATAATAATACTACTACATTGTATTGTCTCATGAGCAGGGCCCTCCTAACCCTCCTGTAATGAAATTGTATTTTATCTGTAATATCTTCTAATATTTTGTAAAGCGCTGCACAACTGTTGGTCCTATATAAATCCTGAATAATAATAATAATTATTATTATTATTTAAATAGTCTTTTTTTTACAGCAGACAAAGTGCATCGAGCTCCTGCTGGGCTTTCTTGTTAGGGAGCCTAGCATGCTTTACATACTGAGTGTCATGCCTGCACCCTGTAATAATGATTTTTAGTCCAATAAAGATGTTATACTGCGCTGCTGCGCTGAATACTTGTGAACCAAGATGGTGGAGAACCAGCTCTCTTTCCTTGTTCTGCCCCTATGTCCGACGTTCCTCGACCCTTGTCATGCAGTTTGTCCCATCTTCAATGTTGATCCACTCTTATCTGGTGCACTCCTACAATAGGCCCTTTCGAACCCTACGATGAAGCAATATGTGTTTGTCTATGTTTGTCCTCTTCTCTCTTTTTGTGAACTACCATTCAGTTTATGGTTTGTTAAATGGTGGCTATAATGACCTTTTGATGATGTCACAGTTGTATATCTTCTTTATTGACCTGCATGAATCGTTAACCGTGTAAAACACCTGATCTATACTATACTGTATGTGTACCGGGTTACTATGATGTCTTCTCATATGTATTTGCATTAAAAACCCAATAAAAATTACATGCTCAAAAAAAAAAGATGTTATACAAAAAATTTGATCTCAAATATCAGTGTATAAATTTGTCAAATGTAAAAATGTTTTTTAAAAACCCCAAAACATTACAGCTTCCCATGATATTTTCTTCTCATGCAACACAGCGTTGTGAGCAGCACCAGATCCTGTGACGCCATCGCAGTCCTATCCTCAAGTGCTGTTTTAATTGAAGGCTAAAGTCAATACTCTTTCATGAACAAATTATCGATTCCAACCAGCAGTTGCATTAGCAATTTGATTTCACTGGTAATTACGAGCGAGGGTGCAGGGAATTAAAAAGCAAACGCGCGCACAGGCGAGCATCGCAGAGTGTTTAATTGAAAGCGGACAGGACGGTTTAGGAAATGTTATCTTGATAAGCAACCAAATATTTACCCAAGACTCTACAATTCATTACACTGGGAAGGGGGCGAAAGGGCCACCTACGAGGTGTCCCAAAAACCATAGTGCATTCAAATCTCAAATGACAACTTACAACGGGGTCCATGTAATAGGACGAGCTAAATTTGGCATTTTTAGAGCGGCTTACTGGAGGCTCAAACAGCAGGTAAGACAATGAAAGAAGGGATATAAAAGAAGTCTTATTATATTGTACAGCATGTGATCGGAGCGCACAGCTGGCATTGAGCAGCTACGGGAAGAGCAGTTACAGTTAGGCTGCCTGACCTCATTCATCCTAAACCAGCTGCACCCCTGAAGCCTCCGTAGAGCTTCTCTAGGGCTGTGTTGGCCCTGGGAAGGCAAGGTTTTTCACATAAATGACAGCACAAGCACTGATATATTCAAACTTGTGAACCCGTGCTAGGAGGGATGTCACTATAATGAGGCTGTTGTCTTTGGGTCATGTGGGGGGTAGCAGGCAGAGCAGCATGGCCGTTGTTTGCAGTGTGCCTGGCGCCCCTGTTCTAGCCCGATCATCTCAGGTTGCTAAGGGTCGGGCAGAGAGATGTGTAAGAGCCACACACTAGGGATGAGCCGAGTGTTCGATGCGAACATGAGTTCGAATCGAACATCAGCAGTTCGAGCACTCGCCGAACTTTATGGGATGTTCGCGGTTTGTTCGACCGCGGACATTCCATAATGCAAAATACCCACTGAAGCTCTGATTTGTTAAAGTCTTGCACCTGACCACAGGTCAGGTGCAAGACTTTGCCCAATCAGGGCTCAGCGGAGAAGGGGCCTGAAGGAGAAAGTTCTCTATCAGGTCCCCTGATTGACAGCAGGCAGTGGGCGGGTGCAATAGCCAGCTTGCCATTGGCTATTGCATTTTACAATATCCAACAGCAATCTGGGTATGGCTCCCAGCCTGCAATGAAGAGGAGGCAGGGGGGCGGGGCAGAGGAGCCGGGGGCGGACCGGATCGGAGAAGAAGCCGACGGACCAGGGGACCGGAGGCCGGGACAGCAGCGGAGGTATGGGGGGCAGCGAAGGCATGCATCGGTCTGTGTCTCCGCCAACACAGGTGCGGAGAGCAGTGGGGATTTGAAGGGACACAGGCCACTGCAGCCACAGTTCTCCTAAATGTACCGGCAGTACCTACATTTAGGAGAGCTGTGGACCCGTTCGACCCCCATTCACTTGCATTGAGTTCGAGTTCGTATTCGAACTTTTCGGCCGTTCGAATACGAACCATACACATCTCCCCACCCAACTCTGGCCAGCATCCTACCCAGCTCCTGGCAACCAGTGATAGCGGTGAGCTAGGCGGAATGCTGGCCAGAGCCGGAAGATGCAGAGGCCACCTTGCTATAGTATTGTGTATCATAAACATCTGCCATGTTTTATTTTAATAAAATACAGTTCTTTTTTTATTCTTCGTTTCATCTCAGTGCTGTTGATCTCTTGCAGGCTCTTGCAGCTACATCCTGTTTACATGTTCTACAGCCACCGCTTCATGCCATTTCTCAGTGAGGGTTCCCTGATGGTGGCAACATGCACCCTGCAAGAAAAGTTCATCACGCCACTTCTTACAGGGCAAAAATCACTGTATTGAATGCCAATAAAACTAGTACATCACTGTGATGTGTTTCAGACTGGCAAGTCCTTTTTCCAAGTCTCTGTTGTGTAGTGTTGTGGCAAGCAAGCTGTGATCTGCTCGGGCCTTCACTCAACAGTGGACCATGGCTACATAATGTGCACCAGCAGGGCTGCTTGTAGTCTCCATTGGGTGAGGTTTTTACTATTCTCTCCCCATTAGGGAGGCTTTGCCTCATGATCTGCTGTGATGACATGAGCTAAAAATCAACATAAGCAGCAATAAAACATTATTTTAGTAATGCAACAAAGGGTTATAACATTGGTCCATAGTAAGAGTTCATTTCACTCTTGTCCCTATTACTGGTGTTACCTGAGATCAAACCTTCCCAGTAGGGATGAGCTGCAAATTTAGATAAGAATAAAAAAAATCCCCTTTAAATCTAGGAGCCAGCAGTACCCCTAACTGTGCCATCCTGACACTGTGTGGCATTGTCTTTGTCGATAAACAAATGTTCAGTGGCATTGCTTTGTTTATCAATAAAGCTATGTGATGACATGCTAGCAGTGTTATGATGATCACATGGCTTTATGTGGCATAGAAGTAGGGTTACCATTAGGGATGCACCGATACTGTTTTTTCGGTATCGAGCACGAGTACCGATAGTTTTTATTTTCAGTACTCACTGATACTGAATACCAATACCGGAAGTCCCATTAAAGAAGCCGGGTGGCATGAAATGACTCCCACCCCCCCGGGTTCCTGATTACCCGGGAAGCCGGCTCCACCCTCCCTCGTCACCAGGTGACGAGGAAGCATGGAGACGGCTTTCTGGCTAATCAGAGGCTGGAGGGCAGGTAGTGACTCGCTGTCACCCAGCTTCCTGATTGGCCAGCTTTCCAACCAATCAGGAGGCCGGGCAGCGATTCATTACGGACCGCCCGACTTCTTGATTGGCCAAGAAGCCAGCTCAATGTTTTTTCGTCACCAAGTGATGAGGAAGCGTGGAGCCGCCTTCCTGGCCAATGAGGAAGCCAGGGGGTGGGTTATTACCCATCCCCTGGCTTCCTCATTGGCCCGGGAAGCCGACTCCATGCTCCCTGGTGATAAGGGAGCATAGAGCTGGCTTCCCGGCCAATCAGGAAGCCGGTGGCAGTTAATGACTCGCTGCCGGCTTCCTGATACCAGAAATTCCAGTATCGGAGTAAGCATCAGGGGTATTTAGGGCGAGTACTCGCCCAAATACTCGGTATTGGCAACTATACGGGTACTAGTATCGGTATCAGTGCATCCCTAGTTACCATTAGCAGTTTTTGGCACATGCATTGATCGAAAAACATTGAAAGGCGCTACCTATCCTTCCGAGGCAATTTAAAGCCCAATGCCAGAAACTACCTTAAAGTACAACTTTGCCTTTAGTCATGGCATGGCAACCTCCAGAAGTCCCTGAGAGCACAGCTTACTCTTAGGAAAGACTAGAGCTACAGTGCACATGTTTAGTATGAAACGGATCGGGCCAAGACCATGTTAAGGAATAAAAATGCTGAATCGGGGAGGAAGAGAAGTATTATTCTAGGTGGCCTACACTTAGGGGGTGGGAAGATTAATTACAAGACAATTTCACTTAAGGTGAAGTTGTCTTTTAATTTTGCCTTCAATATTAACTCTAATGCACTTGAGTGAATGATGACATTTTGCAGATGTCGGCCAAGCACATGTTCCCAGTTTCACTCATCCCTGCCTGTTTCAGGCTATTTGGCCATCAGCAGTGCAGTGTATGGAGACCATGACTTCTATGGAGTAGGGCTTAGGAGCCAATGAAACAATGTAACTATACAGGTTATGGTGAGAAGGGACTAAAGCTATCAAAAACTGAACTGAATTAATGCATAGCACAGTAAAAACTTTCTTGAAACAGAAGGTATTCTCATGTCTCATTCCATTATATATCCCAAAAATAAGAGGATTATTCTTCATTTCTCGCCATAACTGGAATGCTTATACTGTCCTGTTGGGTCCCAAACCATATTCCATAGAAGTACTGGTTTCCATACACCGATGGCCAAATAGCCTTAAACAGCTCTTGGCCTTTTGGCTAAGATCAAGTGTAGTATCTGTTCTTATCAGTTTCAGAGGGGAAAAGCATGGACTGTCCTTGGGACGGACGGTTGCTTAATACTCTCTGGAGTGAAGGTAGGTGCTTGAGGCGACTCCCTTTTAGAGGAGGGGGGAGTTTCCTCGGCACTATTGCCTACTGACTGAACGGATGCGAAGCTTGGTCGAGTCTGGAGGGTTGGGGGGTGGCAGACCCCGTGGTGTTGTGCCCCCTGGGGGTGGCATCCCAGGGGTCATCAGAAAGTCACTTGGGTGTGGGACCCCACTTTGACTCACTGATGCACTTGGTCACGACATCACATTGCATTTATCTGCACAAGGCCTCTGAGGGTTCTCTGTCTCCTCCCACCCAGGGGGTTTCTCTTCGGGAGATCCCCCTACCCAGTACTGTGAGGGACCTGTTCCGGCAGCTCCACGAAGGATGGGGGTCCGACTGCCTTCGGGTAGGTGGACCAACAGTCTCAACCCCTGTCAGGAGCCTTGCGCCCCGGGGGATCGGGAATCGAGGTCCCTTCTTTATTGAAGGACCAAGCACCCTTGTGCACGTTTTTGTGTGCTGTGATTTCACGGTTCACTTTTTTTGTTCACAGGGGAGTTTGTTTTAGATGCACGTAAAAAAAAAAAAAGCTGTATGCAGTTTGGAGTAAACGGTTTTATAATTATATTTGTACTATACACCGGTGGTTCTGGATGTGTCTCTGGCTGTTGGGGCATTAAGGAATGATATGCATGGCCCTGACCACTGTCCTGAAATAACATGTGAATACCTTCTGTTAGAAGAAGGTCTTACTGAGCTATGCACTGATTCGGTTGGAGGCTTTTTGATTGCTTTAGTCTCTTTTCATCATAACCTGCATGTTTATATTGTACACAGGAGTTGAAAAAGCTGCCGGACCAGCAATTTTATTTAATAAAAGAGGGCAAACCCACAAAGGATGGTGAAATAATGAAAGTTGGGGAAGGAAACAAATATGCAGCTGGTTGACCAAAAAAAAGACGAATTTGAGCCTTAAAAGTAACCTTTTTTTATATAAAACAGAACGCGTTCCTACGTTTAACGTCTGACTGACTTTATCTCATATTGCAGGTCAGTTGGCACAACTTGTATTATTTTTTTAGTGTCCCGAGAGATTCAACATTAATCTCGTCACTTTCTGCAAGAGCAGTTCTTGTCTGTGACTCGGCGCCAAAGGATGTGGTACAGTCACCAGAGCTCCCCGGGGTCCACCACTGTATAATATTGTTCAATTTGCGCATTATAAAAAAAAAGTGTGCTGATATATTTTATAGCTCTATGCCTAATTTCTATTACGCACTGTTTGGTACCACAAGATACCTCTGATTACCTTTGTTAGAGACTAAACCTTCCTTTGTGAGCTCGCTGGATGCTTTAAAGCAGTGTTTCTCAACCTGTGTAACCTCAGGACCCACATTTGTCCTAGGTCATTAAGTTGCAACCCAAGTCACACTGCAAGGGAACGCACGGCATTAGGTTACTGTGCGTTCTGGTGCGGATGTACAAACTGTGGGTGGGAGGTGCATTTGGGGTACACAAATCCCACGCCAGAATGCACGACCGTGCGCTTTCGTGATACAGTACATTATTCGCACGGGACTGTATTCTTGTAGAGATCCCACCACCTTTTGTCTCGCCCTCTTGTCACCCCTCACATCTCTTCTGCAAGTCTACAGCATGTCAGGAAAGGTAAAAATAAAATGCACAGGACCTGTATGGGCAGCAGGAAATAAGATAAATGGACCCTGTCAGGTTACCAAAAATCTAGATGAAAGGTCCCTGCAATAGAAGAAGTGTTATACTCACCTACACAAGTCTCATACCTTCCATTCATTCCAGCATTGCAGCCTCCACAAAACTCCTGGTATTTGACAATTCCAGGAGTGTTGGATGCCCGTCTCCCCCTGTCACATACTGTGGTTACATCCTCCAACCCCTATGTCATTACAGGATAGAGCAGTGATGTAGAAGCCGGAGGATGGAACCATTTAACGCAGCAGGGGGCAAGGGCATCCAACACTCACAGAAAGAGGCTTATGAAGGGTGTAGCGATGGTATGGACTGAAGGTAGGAGAGGAGGTGATTTTATCTCTTTTTTCGCAGGAAACTTTCATAACCTGTCAGGACCCCTTAAAAAAAAGCACACCTATATTTGAATGATTTGGGAATACAATAGCTGCCTGATTCATCACTGAAACTATACCCGCACACAGGGCAGCCATCAGGGGGGTACGGCCGATACTCATGTAAGGGGCCCTGGCAGCCTGGGGGCCCACCCTGGTCCCTTACGTGACTATCGGCCAACGGTGAAGGGCAAGGAGGCGGAGACCTGGCCCTAGCAGCACAGGGCCCCAGCATTGCCGCTCCAGCTGCTTTGAGACAAACTAGGGCCCCATCAGCGACCGGAAGTGATGTCACGTTAGTGATGTGACGTCACTTCTGGCCGGTCAGGCGGCAAACGAGGCCATGTGTGCAGGTAAGAGGAGCTAGGAAGGAAAGGAGGCCTGAGACCCCTTCAGAGCCCACCATAGACAGTCTCAGATGGGCTGTGCAGCATCTATGGTGGGCTCTGCAGGGTCACTCTCAGGTGGGTCCAGCGCATCACTAAGCCCTGCGTCCAGCGCATCACTAAGCCCTGCGTCCAGCGCGTCACTAAGCCCTGCGTCCAGCGCATCACTAAGCCCTGCGTCCAGCGGCGCGGTGGGGGGGGGGCCAGCCTAAAGCCGTTTAAAGGGGCCCCAAAATTTCTGATGGCTGCCCTGCCCGCACATATAATTGAGAGATTGAGTTTAAATAGAGCTGACAGTCAACAACAGTATCCAATTTAGCAGCCCGTGACTTAGCTCCTCTGTGCACTCCACGCTTTGCTCCAGCAGACGGCGATCCCGCTGGCTTTTCCCATACGAGATCCATACACGCAAAGAAAACAAAATCACTCACCGCGCTGAAGAAGGAGTCAAACGAAACAGCGTGAACCTAACGCAAGCAGAGAATCTTCTACATACACCTGACAACCTGAATCGAGGGCAGTCTGCTAAACATCACACAAGCTGAGAAGACGCCAGCCGCTAATTACATCACGCGAGCTTGCAGCGGTGTAAATCTCGGCTTGCTAATTACGTTTAATCTGTTTTAGCAGTTTCTTCTCAAAACACAGGCTGCGTGTGCGTGGTGTGCCTTTATTCCTCACATCTGTAAATAAGACTTGCATTAAAGGACTCCGTTATATACTCAATGGTTCTTAGATGTGTGACCTGCGCTAGGAGGTCTGCAAATGCAGGAACCTAGAGGCACCAGCATGTACTGTGTCCCTGCCTGTGCCCTCCTGCACCTCACTATCGGTTCCTCTATGTGATGAACAACCTCAATGAACAATTGTTAGGTGAGCGAGGTTGACAATTCCAGGAGTGTTGGATGCCTGTCCCCCCGCCATATTCTGTGGTTCCATCCTCCAACCCCTATGTCACTACAGGATAGAGCAGTGATGTAGAGGCCGGAGGATGGAGCCATGGTACGCAGCAGGGGGCAAGGGAATCCAACACTCCCAGAAAGAGGCTTATGAAGGGTGCAGCGATGGAAAGGTCCCTGCAATAGAAGAGGTGTTATACTCACCTACACAAGCATCATACCTTCCATTCATTCCAGCATTGCAGCCTCCATAAAACTCTTTGGCATTTGACAATTCCAGGAGTGTTGGATGCCTGTCTCCCCCTGTGGTTACATCCTCCAAACCCTATGTCACTACAGGATAGAGCAGTGATGTAGGGGTCGGAGGATGGAGCCATGGTACGCAACAGGGAGCAAGGGCATCCAACACTCCCAGAAAGAGGCTTATGAAGGGTGCACTGATGGAGTGGAGGGAAGGTAGGAGAGGAGGTGGCTTTATCTATCGCAGGGATCTTTCATAAGCTGTCAGGAGAGTTTTACCACACATGCCACAAAGGCATGGTCCTCTGTTGTCACCATCAGGAAACGCACCCGGAGAAATGCCATGCAGACATCGCTGGAGTGCATGTAGACAGGAAATGGTTGCAGGAGTTTTATAGCACTGACATGCAGCAAAGAAGGAGGAAAATCAGCTGCTAGCTCCATTTGGGTATTCTGACAGCGGTTGGCGGCTGTCACAGCTGAACCACATATATGGGAGATCTTTTACCTTCCAAAGGATTTCGTTTATGTCCATCCAGTCCTGATATTTCCACAGCACACCGTGATTGGCAGGGTAAGGGACCTGATTTTGTTTTGCTGCAGTTTCACTTTTTACTTACAAGTCCCCACCCCCATCCTGTCACTGGGCAGCAAAAAGAAAGCAGCACACTGATATGCTCGACAGTCACTTTGCTCTCTCCTCGTATCACCACTACAACATCCCTGATTGGCTCCTTGTGCTGCTTCTCGCTTGCCCTCTCTAAGCTCTTCAGTAAAAGGGACTACAAAAAGTTGACATCAAGCAAATGAATGTACTTGCACTGCTTAAATGAGAAAAAAACAAAAACATTTACTGATGTATTAATGATCACAGAGCTGTCCTTTATATCTGCCCGGAGTTCAGCTCTAAAACAACATCCTGCTTTTCCCTCTGAAGCAGAAATCCGTTATGAAGCCGTCAGGTTTTGCTCTTCTGTGTCTTTGACTTCTGTCTTTTGATGCCCCCTGTCTTTCAAGAAGTCCAGCTCCGCCGCGGAAATTTTCGGGGTCAGCGCCACGCAGTCATAATCAAAGCTTCGGTCCAGAGCGAACGGCTGGATCTCATCGTCTAGATGCTGAGGAGGAAGAAGCGAGGGTAAAAGGCAGCCAGGTTCCAGTATTGTATCACACACAGGGTTACTTACTGTATGAGGCAAAGAGCAATGTATAAAGCCCTGGTAGCCTAAAGCGACTTGATTTATTGCTACTGAACTCTGCAGGTGTAGTCTCAGCACATCTGTCATTAGGTGATAAGCATACAGTATTCTGGATTTTACTAAAAGGAGAACTATGGGGTCAGTGCTTTTCCCCATGGTTCTCCTAAGGGTCATGGGAGGACACAAACTAGCGTCCTCCTGTGACCCAAAGCTCAGTATATCGCGAGCTACAAAACGAGTTGGATGTTTTTCTGCTATGAACCAATCCTAATATTAAAAGAATTTGGACTCTTGGGCCTGTTGTTTGGCGCTCTCATTAGACTTTGTACACATGGTTTCTCAGCTCTGGCTTGCCTTTTTAAAATGGTGTCCTGTTGTTTGGAGAGCAGCCCTACCGGAACCACTGTGCCTTGCTGTAATGAGCACTTGCTTACCGAAAATTCGAATCCAGCGACTCGTTTTGGGTCTAATAAATACTTGACAGAGGTTCTAGACTCCCTCTACTGTATACAAATTTGGATTCACCTTAAGCCTCATGGTAAAACAATATACTCTCTTTTCTACATACCTCATCGGGTGTAGGCTGCTGCCTGAAGGACGTCTGGATGTCCAAACTTGTACTTCTTATGACGGGCGCAACTTCAAGGGCCAGTTTAGTCTCTGCTTCTCCTGGATATAATACTGGGGAAGATAAAACGTAATTTAAAAAGGGATATACACCATCAATGTGTATATTTGCTCTGCAATGACACATTCTGTATAAGCATCTGACCAATGGGGTGTAAAGCAATGATTAGTATGGCTCCACTCACTGTCCTGAAATAAGGAACATTCTTCTTTGTTTTGGGACCTGTGATGGAATGAGACCTCTGAATACCTTCTATTTTAAGAAGGCTTTACTGTGCTATGCACTGATTTGGTTGGTGGGCTTTTTGACTCCTTTTGTCCTTGTATAACCTGCATGGTTATATTATCTCATTGGGTCCCAAGCCCTACTCCATAGAAGCAATGGCTTCCATACACTGCACTGAGGATGGTCAGTACAGAGCATTTCTTTGAAGCAGTGGTATGGCTATGGTAAGGTCATAATTAGGGATGCACCAATACCGATACTAGTATCGATATCGGTGCCGATTCCGAGTATTTGGGCAAGTATCGCCCAAATGCTCCGATGCCTAGCACGAGTACTTCCGGTATCAGGAAGCCGGGCAGCGCGTCATTACACGCTGCCCGGTTTCGCGATTGACCGGGAAGCGGCTCCATGCTCTCTCGTCACTTGTGATGAGAGAGCATAGAGCTGACTTCCCGGCCAATCAGGAAGTCGGGCAGCGTGTAATGACGCGCTGCCTGGCTTCCTGATTAGTCGGGAAGCTGGCCAATCAGGAAGCTGGCCTCGTGAGGTAAGGTTACCTTACCTTAGTATGTGCAGCTTGTCACCCCCGGGGCCTCTCCAGAGAGAATGCGTCTTCGTCCGCTACCCAGCCAGAGCCGTCCAATCAGGAAGCCGGGCGCTGTCTAATGACGCGAAAGGCCGCGTTCTCGCTGGAGAGGCCCCGGGGGTGACAGGCTGCACATACTAAGGTAAGAGGGGACTTTCTCGTTAATCGGGAAGCCGGGTGGCGAGTCATTACACGGTACTCGTACTCGGTACCAAAATACCGGAATCGGTGCATCCCTAGCCATAATGCTTTAGAATTGGGACCCAAAATGTTATGCAGTTGGGGTTTAAAAGTACTTTAAAGGCTATATTTCCGTAATGAGCTGTGAGTGCCGGACTGCCCAGGAGTACTGTGATCCCAGGCCATTGTGATGAGCCGCCCCCAAGCACATACGTCCATGTCCATCCAGGCTCACGTGTGGTTGGTTGTGGATGGGATGATGTTGGGCGTCCGTCAATCAGTGGCGTACCTAAGAAAATAAAGGGCCCTGCTGCAAGATTTTATCTGTTGGGCCCCTTGGGGGCGGGAGCGGATCTCACTGACCCCCAACCCCCCCCCGGTGGTCTATGCACCAGAGGAGCTTACACTCTAATGCCCCCCCACTGTCTCACAGTATTATTATACATTTATATAGCTTTGACATATACCACAGTGCTGTACAGAGAACACTGAGCCAGTCACATCAGTCTCTGTACATAGGAGCTTACACTCTAATGCAGAATGGCACCGACTGTAGGGTTACTACAAATACATTATACAGCAGCAACAGCTGTAGGGGAACTACAAAATACATTATACAGCAATGCAGAACAGTATATGAATTGGACTCTGGACATAGCAACGCGCTAGAGTCAGGACTTAGCAATGCACTAGACTCTGAACTTAGCAACGCACTGGACCCACCTGAGGCCTCGCAGAGCCCACCAGAGATCCTGCAGAGCTCACCGAAGACCCCAACCAGCCCACCTGATACCCCACACAGCCCACCTTGTATCCTGCACAGTCCACAGAGAAACACTATGGTGGGCTCTGCGGGATCTCAGGTGGGCTGGTCGGTGTCCCTTTCCCTGCAAATGCAGCTCCGGACCAGACCGTCGTTGCTTGGGGCCCAGCCTCCTCCACCACCAGACCGGTGCCGCTGGGGCCCGGCCTCCTCCTCCGCCGGACCAACGCTGCTGGTGCCCGGCCTCCTCCTCCTTTTACAATCCCCTGAAAAGCAGAGCTTAGACTGGGAAAGGAAGAAGTAGCCAGAGGGGGTCAGTCAGTTGTGCTGCAGTGCTCATTTGCTAACAAGCAAATGCTAAAAGGAGGAGAGAACAGAGTGATCGAGAGATGAGCTCATCAGTTTGCTGCTTCTCCTTTCACTGTCCATTATCAGGCTGGGGGAGGGACAAGACCTGTAAGTGTCACTTAACTGCAGCAGAGAAAGCAGAGAAAAAGGCTTACAGGCTGTGCTGTGCTGCGCGGCAGAGCTGTGTACATCTCAGAACTGGGTTAACACAAACACAAATCCTTTGGTGGGCTAAACAATCTCCTGTATACATATATATTTGATGTGTGCATTTAGCGGTTTGCCTGGAGTTCAGCTTTAAAGCACAGCTTGCTAGCAACTAGTCAACTTATGAAATCTGCTCATCATAAAAAAAAAGGGCACATGACAATTTTTCTGCAAAAGTGCTAAAACAAGAGACTGTCGGCGGCGCATACTAATAAAGAATTTCACCTGGAACGCATCAGCAGAAGTCAGATCAGAAATGCTGCACATCAAATTCCGTCCGGCTAGCAGCTGCCTGGGAAAGTGGCAGGGCTATTTTTGAAGCCGAGTTAGAGAACATAAACATGTTTGCGATCAGCGCCAGTCACGGCCACAAGAGCGGAGCAATCAGCCGGTGTTTACCGGGGGAGATGTGTCAGACAGGGAACATTGCCGCTCTATATTTAGCCGGTGTGACAATAAATGAAAGTGTGTAATCTGCAGCCTTCACTCTGACTGGTAATGTTTAATCAAGCATCTTCTTCACATGCAAAATGTCCCTGACAGCAAGAATCAGGAGGAGGACAGGTATGGAGGCATCGCCAATGAAGGTTATTTGTATTGGAGACGTCCATCATCAGACCACAGTCAGAAAAAGAATGCAACTGTTCTAAAACATATCCATAGGGCAGGTTTTAGATAAATCGGGGCCCTGAGCAAGGGTCAAATTGGGGCCCCATTGGCTGAATACTGCTGACCTTCCAACACGGCCGGGTTCATAAGGCAACAAAGGCTGAACTTCCAAACTGTTCTTCTATGCTGTACTTCCAGCCTGAACTCCCATGCTGTACTGCCATAGCGTTATCCCATGCTGTACTCCCATATTGTTATCCCATGCTGTACTCCCATACTGTTATCCCACACGGTTTTCCCATGCTGTACTCCCACACTGTTATCCCACATGGTTTTCCCATACTGTACTTGAACGCTGTATTCTCATGCTGTACTCTAATGCCGGTTTTCAATGCTATTTTCTAATGCTGTACTTGCATGCTGTAATCTCATGCTATACTCCCATGCTGTTCTCCAATACTATTTCCATGCTGTACTCCTACATTGTACAATCTTGCTGTTATGCCACGCTGTTCTGCCATGCATGCTGTTCTCCCATACTATACCTCCATGCTATACTCCTCTGCTATACTCTCATGCTGTTCTCCCATGCCATTCTTCAATGATATTCTCCCATGTTTTACTTGCATGATGTACTCTCATGCTGTACTCCCATGCCGTACTTCCATGCTTTACTATCATGCTGTTTTCCAATCCGATTCTTCAATTCTATTCTCTCATGTTCTACTTTCATGCTGTACTCCCATGCCGTTCTCAAATTCTATTTTCCCATGTTTTACTTCCATGATGTACTTTCATGCTATACTCCTATGCTGTACTTCCATGACATACGCCCATGCTTTAACTCCCAGTAGATCAAGACCCTGGATGATGCCTGAAAAAAACATGACTCAGTCCTACTGGAGAGCAAAAAATGATATGAAGGCATTAGGAGGTGATAAATACCAGGAAGCGTTGCACTTAACATGAACAAATACAAAACAGATCAAATTAAAAATGGAAGTTCCTGCACTGTGAACCAATCAGAGCTCTTCGGCACGCAGCTTGGGGCTAGAGAGGGAGGTGTTTATGCAGCTGAGGAGAAGAAGAGACAGCAGCCATGTAGTGAATCGCATCCATAGTTTACAGACAAGGCCGGTGACACAGGAAGCAGCAACAGTGTATAGCGACATCACATATGCGGTGTGGGACTCATAAGACTGGCTGAACTGAACTAATAGCTCACTGATAGCCATATCTGTTGCAAAGTGCTGCACAGTGGCTTAGTGGTTAGCACCTCTGTCTGCAGCAATGCGGTCCTCGGGTCAGATCCCGGCCAAGACATTATCTGCATGGGGTTTACATGTTCTGTGTGGGTTACTTCTGGGTGCTCTGTTTTGTTCCCATACTCCAAAGACATGCTGGAAGGTTATTGGGCTCCTGTCTAAATTGTCCTTAGTATGTGGGATAGGGACCTAGTATGTGGGATAGGGACCTAGTATGTTGGCTAGCGATCTAGTATGTGAGATAAGGACCTTAGACTGTAAGCTCCTTGAGGACCCGGACTAATGTGAATGTAGAGTATGTAAAGCACTAAATACATTTTCGGCGCCTGTAATAAAATTACTAAGTGAGCCTGACACTGCTTAGAAATATTGGGGTGCCCCATCTGCAGATGTAAGAGCATCCTTTGATAATAAGAGTGGTACTGGCAGCACAGAACAAATGGTCTCACATTTGGGGTTCATGTAGTTACAAAGATGAAAAGCCACCGTCCACCGAGTTCAACCAGAAGACGCAGAATGAAGGCATAGGTCATATATATAGGAAGTGTCATCATAACTTCTTCAATACCTTTGAAGAAGGAGACCCTCCTTAACCAGAGAGGCAAGTCGGGTTACACGTGCCAAATAAACAATCGTCCAGCTGCCAGCGAAATTAATTGGCGCTCATTCATTATGCAGTCCAATTACTAGGAACCATAGAAGTGCAGTTCCTCATGGCTCTTCCCTCTCTCCCCGCGCTGAGAGCTCCTCTGGTCTTTGTGAATATTTGATCCCGACTCACGCTGGGATCTCTGCTAGAACGACCTGAATTTATCCTCTACAACCGCTCTACAACTTTGTACAATTCCATCTTCATAACCACTGCGGGGCAGCAGCTTGGGGCGAGTGGGCGGCAGGGTTTTTTCGCATCGGCTGTATCTGCCCCGTGAAGTTGGCTGCTGGTGCTGCTGCCGCACAAGGCCGCCGATGATCCTAATTAAGCTGCTAATTACATTCTCAGTGGAGGTGATTAATGAGCAATAGGAATGCAGTGCCTGCTGCCAATGTGGGGGAGATAATTGAGCAAGTATTGACATCTCAAGCTAGATGCAATCTGCAAATTCTTTTTTCAAGTTTCAGGCTCAGATGTGCTTGTAGGGCTCGGTGACCACGGCTTGGTTGATGCAAGTAAGGACAGGACATCTGGTATGGCACCATAAGGGCATCTACAAAGAGCATTTCTAGATCATATTTCCATGGTGTAGCTTTAACACCACCCATCACTGGGGACTCCTGAACGCAATAACTTGGAGGAGCGTCCATGCACATTTGGCCATATAGTAGGTGTGATGGTCAGGGGCCCACAAACCTATGGTCATACTATATATTGTAACTTTCAGTGATTCTTATGGAAGGATATTGCTGATTAAAATCCTGATTAAATTCCCAGGACCTCCACCTCCATTGCAGCAGCTATAAGGGGCTGCCACTTCCCTGCTCATTTTCATGTAACAGACAACAAACAACTAAAAAAGAGAGAACACTTAATGTGTCACGCGTTTCTGCATACATGCAACACATGCACAGTCAAGAATCAAGCAAAGCTTGCAGCTCAATCTGCTGCATGAGCTTATTTGCAACGTTTGTCATGTGTAGGGCCGGCCATTCAAATTATGAGGGTGCCATATGTGGACGCATGGAAAATACGCAAAACATTGTGCATGTTCACATGTGTAGCAAGTGTGAATGGGGCTTTAAATTGGCTGTAAATCGTGCATACAGCATTTTTGGCAGTGCACCGCAATGCACAATTAGCAAGGTGCACTGGGTTACCATTCCTTCTCCAGCGCTCACTGGAGAGACAGAGAGGAGAAGGGGGCGGGCACAGCAGACACTGGCTCTAGAGAGGCAGCGCCAGCTGTCAATCAGGCAGCAGAATGGATCCCGACAATATTATCAGGATCTTTCCTGGCTACAGCACGTGTCTGCACTATCAGCATATAGCAGGCCATAGCCCGCTATATGCTGACTCTGGGTCACAGGAGGACATTAGTAATGCACTCCTGTGACACAAAAGAGAACGAAAGCCAAAAAAAAAAAACTTTGGCTTTAGTTCTCTTGTAACTGAAGTGTCACAATATGCCACTTCATTCAAGTCTACGCACCGCACAGACATCTACATTTCTATGCAGTGCACTGTAACACAGTCCAACCTCATTGTGTAAAGAGGGTACTCAATCATGTTTCATGCCCCCCTACATTGCAACTGCACTGATTTATGCAGATGAATACAGAACAAAGTATATTGGGTGAATGAGGCCTCAGAGTATGGCGGTCTCACTACAGGGTGCCTGACAGATGAAAGAAGCCGATAGGTGATTCAACTCCTTGACATCTATCAATGGAAGTGATTTGTTGCGGGTGGCATACCCCTTTAAAGAAGAACTGCAGTTGAGATTCAAATGATCTGAATGGTTGTGAAATCTGATCTGGGACTACCGGTAGTAAGTTCTATTAAATGACTTTCTTGAGCAACTACTGTGTGTAGATTTGAGAGCACCTCGAGTAGCACATACACTTCAGAAATGGGGCTTAGGAGTGTTTTTTCCTTTCTATTTAATGGCGTATATATGATATATGTAACAAAAAGCAGCCACAAGGACTTTGTAATTTACAAAACATAAACATGATTGATTCTGTATATTTAATTCTCCACTTTGAATTAATATAAATTAACAGGAAAAAACAACATAAAAGACACAAAAAACATATTTTGATGATTGAAAATATGTTTGTTTTTTTCCAGGAAGACAAGAAGATGTTTAAAGCTACATTAGAATACGACAATGAACACGTACGCAGATGCGGCCTTGTGTCCTCGTCATCAGAATTTGCGTCCAGATCAGAGGAACTGAGAAAATTATCAACCTGGAAAAATAAAAAATAAAAACAATGACCGCTCAACAACTGATAACTGCAGAGAAATATGTCCAAAGTGCTGTCAACAACCTTAAAGTGCATCTAAACACAACAAAAAATTGTAATATATTGCAACTTACTCGTCCTTAGATGTGGTGGCTGCATTCGTTTTCTTTTTTCAGGTTTTTCTTCCTTTATTTTCATCTGGGGACCCTGCCAGTAACACACTTCCTGTACTAGAGTGACAATTCTCATTCACTGTACATGTAGAGAAGCAGCTTTGTCACCCTAGGACAGGCTTTCTCAAACAGAGTGCTGTGGCAGTCAGGGGGGCCTAAAAATGTTTGCACGTCATCATGCCTTTCCATTGTGAAGAGGACTTCTCGCGGGGAACGCGAGGGGGGCTCTCGCGGGGAACGCGAGGGCGGCTCTCGCGGGGAACGCGAGGGCGGCTCTCGCGGGGAAACTGATGTGAAGAGGGAACCCCTTTTTGTGTTTTTGCATGGGGTTCCCCTTACAATTCATGCCATACCTCTACTGCGGATAAGGGTCTGGTATGGATTTTGTAGAGACCACACATCATTTTTTACATTTACTTTTTTTTACATTTTAAACTTGGGTGCCTGGAGATTTTGCATACAGTAATACCTTGGTTTACGAGCATAATTCGTTCCGGAAGCATGCTTGTAATCCAAAGCGCTTGTATATCAAAGCGAATTTCCCCATAGGAAATAATGGAAATTCCGATGATTCGTTCCACATCCCAAAAATATTCATATAAAATGATTACAATACTGTACTGTAATATAATAACGTATAAAATATAAAGAAAAATTAACCAATTACCGGTACCTAAGTGGCTGGTGTGAGAGGGACAAGAGGGAGCAGGATTATTGCGTAGGACGACTTTCACTATCAGTAACGGAATCACTGCTATCTCTTGACTCAATTGAATCTTTTTCATTTCGTGAAACCTTAACAAGGAATCTATCCAATGTGACATTGCATTGTCGTTAAACAGACTCATCGCTCACACTGCTACAGCCTTATTCAGGTGATGCTTTTCTACAAAATTTTGCTCTTCTTGCAAGACATTGCTTGTATATCAAAGCAAAATTTTTCAGAAATGTTTGCTTGTCTTGCAAAACGCTCTCAAACCAAGTTACTTGTAAACCAAGGTATTACTGTACTTTTAAATGGTGCTGCAAATTGAAAAAGGTTAAGAAACACTGCCCTATGATAAGACTACAGAACACCCTACCTCTCCTCATCTCCATAATATAGTGGAATGGTGTTATATAGTTCACAGAGATAACTGAGAGCAATGTAACTAATTACAGTCGGCACAACTTTACTACTTTAGTACTCATAATGGTATACTTTTCAGGCCAAATGGAGCAAATAAGAGAAGTCTATTGTTAGGATTAAAATATTTAATAAAGTAGATCTAAACCCTAACTGGATGATGGTTAGCTTGCTAAAGCACTGTGTATCATAATCAAATGCCATTTTTAAAAATAAAACATAGTTATTATCATCCTTTGTTGCATCTTAGTGCGGTCAATCTTCTGCAGTAAATTTGTAGCCACTTCCTGTTTATATACACTCCAGTGATGGCTGCACGGGTTTCCCGATGGTGACAACAGTGGACCTTGACTGCGTAACGCATTTTGAAACAGCCACTTGTAGTCGTGATCGGATGCCCGAGTGACAACTTGGAAGCACAATTAGGAGGCAGGGGGACTTTAGTTGGTATATATCGAATAGGCTGTGCAGCTTACCTGGACCCTTCCTGAACGCATAAGGCTGTGACAACATCCTACGGTTTCTCCTTCACTGATAACCAGCTGTGAAAGCCAAAAAAAGGAATCATTCCAGTTTACTGATAAACAAACACTTTTTTTTCTTACTTTGTTAATTGTTTTGCAAGTTTCAGGCAAAAAATAGAACTCTACATGACATTGTGTCAGCTAGAAAACTGCAAATCCCACACTTAGAGCCGATGTATTTAACTTCTGTCCAGCGAATAGCTAAGCGAATGGCGTTCACACAGCACTACCCCCACTAGATGAAGCAAAGGAGCACCGAAATTCCCTATACTCCCCGACTCCATCTAGTGGCCTTATGGCATGTGAATGGCATTTGTCCAGCTATACACTGCACAGAGGTTTATACATCTACAGTGATTCTATCTCTTGTTGAGAAGCTACTGCTCTACATATCTTGGTATCATCAACAAACACTGAGCATGAGCTATTTATTCCAATCTCTATGTTGTTTTTTAAGAAGATAAACAGAACTGGTCCCAGGACCGAACCCTGGAGCATGCCACTTATGACTTTGGACCATTTTAGAAAATGAGCTGCTTATCTCTGCCCCCTGGATTCCTGTAGCCAGTTTTTTACCGATGTACATACAGGGTCTTCAATGCCAATAGACATTGGGTCAGCGGGTTTTATTAGGGTTTTACACGTGCGAATAGAGCCAGACACATGGACATGGAAAGAGGCAGTTTGATTCCAGGCAATAAAAAGGCACAAAACAATTTTACTTAAAGAACTATGGGGTTAAGGCTTTTCCCCATAGTTCTCCTTAGGGTAATGGGAGGACACAAATTAGCATCCTCCCGTCACCCTAGGCTCAGTATACCGCGAGTTGCTGCATGCGGTATACTGAGACGCCGCAGCTGAAGCCGATCCCGACAATTGTGCCGGTATCCGCCCAGCTGCATGACTGACAGCTGGCTCTGCCTATCTAGAGGCAGAGCCAGCTGTACCCGCCCCCTCCCCCGTCCGTTCCGCCAGTCAGCGCTGGCGGATCGGAGCGGGGAGGGGGGAATCCAGCCCCTCCCCTGTCACGGCAGAGAGCCGTGACAGGATCGAGAGGTGAGCGAACGCCGGTATGTGTTCGCTCACCTCCCGATCTACTGAACCAACCTGTGACAGTCTCATTGTTACAGGTCGGTTAGAACTATGAGGTGAGTGAAAAGCACTCACCTCATAGTTCTCCTTCAACCAAAGCTAGTGCATATGAGAAACTAGATTGGATTGAATTACATAGAACAAGCATAAAAAGGACAAGGATGACACTGGTCGTGAACACGTACCTGCTCCAGTTCCTCCACTTCACCTCTATCAGCGACGTCTTCGGACCTTCTCCTAGCTGGTGTGTTCTCAAAAGCGGAACAATGATTTTGTGAGTCATCAGTCTGGATCGGGCAATCTCGTCTCTCTGCCGAAAAACAAATAGCATGAAAAGATCTGAAGAGAAGCCGGCCTGGACTATGACTTTTCTAAGGTACCAACAACACTACTGAATGTGCGGACTTTGCATTCTTTATTAAATTGTCACAGGTATACATTGTCAATCCAGTGTACAGGCATTGGGGAGCACAGTAGACCAGTATTGAGGTACAATAAATGCTGATCAATGAAAAAATAATGCTAAAAATAGGCACCATTATAAATATACATATAGAGCGCCGACAACATACACATCAGTCCCTTCCCTCAAGGCTTACAATCTATTTTCCCCACCTGGCATGCATACTGTACACTATATGTACATGCTAGGGCTAATTTAGACAGGAGCCTACCAACATGTCTTTGGAGTGTTGGAGGAAACCGGTGTACCCAGAGGAAACTCACACAAGCACAAGGAGAACATGCAAACTCTTTGCAGACAGTGTCCTGACCGGGATTTGAACCAGGGACCCCCAGTGCTGCAAGGCAGAGGTGCGAACCACTAAGCCACTGTGTCATCTAAACAAGGCCAATGATCACCTGATGGAGAAACAATAAAGTTATTGTTGTCCACTATGGATTCTTCCTGCTAACAGTACCGGAATTATTGGACTTGATTTGGTTACCTGAAATAACTACATGTAACCAATGGAAGAAAAAAAGGAAAATGAAGGTGGGGTAGGGAGCGAAGGGTGAAGGTAGAACAGAGCAGGGGGCAAATCAAAGCAAGCTTACAGAGCAATAAAGTATATATCAACCTATACATGTAGGAGCATATAATCACATTGAGACTATGGACATTTTTTAACTGTAGGGTGTCTTGGACCCGCCCCTGAGGGGGCATCACCACAATGCCCTGCATTGAGATACAGTGATGCAGGGAGTGGTGCTGATGTCATCATATCAGCGCTGCCCTTTGTATCAAAGGAAGTTAATAAAAGATTCGAAGATCCATCTGATTTAATGGCGTCAGCACCACTCTCTGCATCATTGTATTTCAAAGCAAGGCATTGTGGTGATGCCTCCTTGGGGGTGGATCCACGACACCCAACGCATCACATGACTGGACAGAAGATTTTTGGATAAGGCAATATATAAAAAAATAACCACAGGGGGCTTCTAGGGTGGTGGTGGAGATTGGGGACTGGAAGGATGAGCCCAGAGTTGGTCTTTAACATACAGGTGAAACTCGAATAATTAGAATATCGTGCAAAAGTAATTGCAGTAATTGCTGCAAAAGGGGCCCAAACCAAGTACTGAGTACATATGCATGCTTGTACTTTTCAGAGGTCCGATATTGTTCTATGTACAATCCTTGTTTTATTGATTGCATGTAATATTCTAATTTTTTGAGATTGTGGATTTGGGGTTCTTGGGGTTTTCATGAGCTGTAAGCCATAATCATCACAATTATGACAAATCACGGCTTGAATTATCTTGCTTTGCATGTAATGAGTCTATCTCATATATTAGTTTCACCTTTTAAGTTGCATTAGTGAAATAAATGAACTTTGCACGATATTCTAATTATTCGAGTTTCACCTGTATATGAGATTTTAATAATTGGGTTTACATATACTTTACATTTGCCTCCAACAGCCAAACATGCTGCATAGGCTCAACCGGAGACATCTCACAGTTGCCAATTCACTGACCCTCCAGTGACTTTGCGACCCCAACCTAAAACTAGCCATTTTTTTAATATTTCCAACGCTTTCATGCTACGTCCGCGAAGTGCTTGATCAAACAACCTGCTGGAATTAACCACTGAAGGGATGACACCAGGTAGGACACAAAGGCAGTGATGAATGTTTCATGCTCCTGTGAGATCTCCCTCCGCCCCCCCCCTGCGTTCTAGCGCCGCTAGTTCCCTTCTGCCGAGATCCTCATAAAACTTTCATCCCTGCCTCTGCTCTTTTTTGTGAAGACAAAGAGACATCTGGTCAGCGCTAGCCCCTCACACCCTCACAGCCGAATATGAATCAGGTGTGAAAATAATATTCCTCTGAAGATTGAACGGGAGACGGAAAAAAAAAAAAAAAAACTCCCGCGGTCTTTAAATTTAGCTCTTCACATCAAATAATAAAAGGGAATCTTTCATTCAAATGAGGTGTACGGCGTCCCTGGAACAGAGACAATTCTGAAGCTTATTGCCTCAATCCCAATGCCTCACGCCAACATCAATCGCTAATCGCCGGCTGAGTCGGTGACGGCTCTCTTCCTTCCCTTCATGTCGGCTGATGCTTTTTTTTTCTTTTTCCTAGGTGCCCTCTTCACCTACTTTTCATGTGGAGCCCGATTCTCCTATAAGTGCACAAAGGCGCATAGAATACCTTTTTGGTAAGCGCCCCATGAGGCTTTACAGAAGGGGATAGAGAGATGGAACCCAAGAGAGATAGGCTCCTTTACGAGCTTATCGCTGAAACAAAAGGATTGTTAAGGATCTTACGACAGTCATTTTTATTCCGCGGTGAAAAGATTCTCGTCCTTTAGTTTTAGAATATCTGTATAATTCTTTATACCCGACATGGGGTCCCGGTATAACAAAAAAAAGCCTCTCCTACAGTAAAAAGTTTTGGGAAAAATTTATTTTCTAAGGCCGCTGTGAATAAAACAAAACTGCAGTTTCCGCATCCCATCAAAATGGAATTTGAAAATGGAAGGCTTATAGAATCTTATATTGTGTGAATACTTTAACTTGAGATGCTCTAGATAGGCATCTTGAGATCCTCTAGATAGGCAGAGCCAGCTGTCAGTCACGCAGCTGGGCGGATCCCGGCATAATTGTCGGGATCCGCTTCAGCTGCGGCGTCTCAGTATACCGCGAGCTACAGCTCGCGGTATACTGAGCCCAGGGTGACGGGAGGACGCTAGTTTGTGTCCTCCCGTTACCCTAAGGAGAACTATGGGAAAAAGCCTTAACCCCATAGTTCTCCTTTAAAAAAAAAATACATTAAAAAAGCTCTCACTGACCTCTGCAGCTATAGACACTGTGTAGTAATTCATCATCAGTGCTTACAGCAATCATAGAACTGAAATGTGTGCTCTGTAAATAACATGAAACATTTCTGTGAGGACAGATTTCTGTAGCTGCTCCTTCTATTTCTTTGTGTATTGATGTGCTGCAGTTAAAAGTCACAATCTCAGAGATGTTTTTGTACTTCGGGCAGCACAGTCTTTCCAGTACTTTGATGCATGCTTGGCAAAACAATAACACGCGGAGCTAGAAGGAGCAGATGTTATCTAGTGGGCTGTAAACCAAAAAACAGCTTTAAATATTCTCAGGGGACTCCGCATGATCAGACAATGAAACCACAACTTTCTACCCGCTGCTCTCTCCGTTCTATGCATTCCAAGAACTGGCCTTAAAGCTGAACTCCGGGCAGATAGAAAAGACTCAAACCAATGCAGCTCGGTAAATCTTTTTTTTTTTTTTTTTAATCGACAAGCAGTGTAAGTACCTGAATGTGACCTGGTATCAGCTTCTTGCAGTCCCAGTACAGCAGAGTTCAGACTGGGAGAGGAAGACAGGAAGCTATCAACCTACCAGCATGGCTTTGACATGCGAGAGGAAACCCATGCAAGCACAGGGAGAAAAAACAAACTCCAGATAGTGTGCTGGCCAAACCTGGATTCGAACCAGGGACCCCAGTGCTGCAAGGCAGAATTGCTAAAAACTAAGTCATCGTAGGACACACTTTTATTAATCAGATGCAATCCTTGTTAGGCACAAAATGCATATTATGTTTTGATGTCTTATATTCTTTCTTATTCCCTAAAATGTGATGGACTCCTTACTGACCACTGCTTACTGTCTGCACCCAGAGACAATCATCTATCCCGAACCACATCATACCATGTACTATTACATGCGGACTGCCGCTGACAGATGCGGCCACTGTCAGCCTTTCATGAACTTGAATGGGCACAGCAGCCGCATCTGTACAGACACACCTGGCATTTCTGCTGGAAGGATCTGCCGCAGGAATCCCATACAAGCCCCCTATGTGATAGGATATTAGTGGTGACAGGTACTCTTTAAGGTGACACTAGGGGTCTAATAGACACCTTTCCACTCCAAAAAAGCTATTGGAGTGCAGATTGTGCTCCACCAGCTTCTTGCCTGGCTTCTGCCGCCGAGCAATGACAGCTGAAGGAGCGAAAATGACGCCGACATCCATGATGCTGGTCCCGGGGTCGCAGGAGGGGCAGAATTGTCGGCTTTAAACATGCAAACAGAGTTCCGGGGGCTATAGGTAAAACCCCAGTGGTGAATGGATTTTGTGGTTGTAAGGCACAGACTAGTTTGTAGTTTGCATGAACTGTCCATCAAATGAGATGGGCATTCATGGCTTGGCAAGATGGAGGAGGATCTGAAGAAAGCATCCACCCAGTCTAGGTATGACATTGGCGCTGCAGAATGAGGACCACAAGGGGCTGTTACACGACTGGTTACCCTACACAAGAAATAGCGGTGGCAGCCAGTTGCAAGAAAGGGAAATGCAATCAGGGGCGTTATTGATGCTGAATTTATGGTCACAGGAGGTACTATTGAAGAATGCAGAGCGGGTTCCAGGTGAGCCACAAGATGGCCATTGCGCACATACTTTGTTATCGTGCCTGGAGATTGGCTTTAACGTAGAATTAATGCCAACATTTTTGTTTTAGATGGAGTGGAAATGGATTAGAACATCTGTTAGGTTTTATTGCTGTCTATGTCCCCATTAGAGAGATCCACCCTCTTATTTGTCCTGCTGACCTTCATCACTGAAAGAAAATCCCAAATTTTGGGTTTTCATAGAATAGATGGGAAATCTTCCAATGGGGGACAGTAGTACTGGTGACCACCAGGAATTTTCCTCACTTTGGCAGGATTTTCTCTCACTTCCTCTTGTGGCTATTGAACAGATTTGGATTCAGTTCTACTTTAAGGCCTGGTTCACACCAAGCGCGGAGCAGATGCAGAGCAGATCAGTTGCAGACCGGATCAAAACTGCGTCCAATGTATTCCAATGTAATTGTTTGCTCCAGTTCACATCGCAGCGCGCAGTTGCAGAGCAGATCCAGAGCAGGTGAAAACACTGCAGCAGGCCCTATTTTACCTGCTCTGGAACGCATCTAAAATGCATGCAAATGCCTGGAACGCACTGAAAGCCCATTTAAAACTTAATTATTTTTTTTCTTTACCAAAAAGAGCCAGGAACACATCAAAAACGCGTCAAAAACGCATCTAAAAGACTAGCGTGCGTGCGCGGAAACCTTACCGGAACAAGGCCTTACTCCAACAAATGATCTCAAAGATCATTCTGATGTGAATGAAGCTTACCTTGAGGAAGATGGGTGAATGTTGTTAGGAAGTCTTCATAGGTCTGCTCTGGGACGTCAACAAACCTTTTAAGAACAGTGCAGGCCATATCCTCTTGTGTCACCTCGGGGGATTTGTCACAGGAACTCGGCATTGTGGAAACTCCTAAAGACCTAAACAAACAAAAAATGGTTTATTTCTACAACAAATCATATTTCTGCCTGACATCAAGGAGCTGATTTGTGCAAACTGAAGCAAAACTAAAGCTGTTGCTTAAAGCATTCTGCTTGTCATCAATGAAAATCAAAATTGGTTTGGTTGCTATGGGCAATGGCGCACGTTTGCATAATCAGTCATGGGTTTTCTTTGATCAGTGGTCCAATTTTAAACCTGAATACCAAAGCTGAACTCCGGCCTTCCCTTCAGACTTGCACAGTTGTACCGGCTCCTCTCCTGGACTGAAATTGCTTCCTCTGATTCCACTGCACACTGTGAGCTTCTCACAATGTGCAGCAAGTCAGATAGAGCCTGCCTCATTTCCTGGCTGGAGGATGTCAAGCATCCTCTCGCCATTTCCTTCCCGCCTGGGTGCCCCTGGCCCGCCCATTTCAGTCCTTCAATTTTAGTCCTTTCAATCATGGATGCTCAGCATCACATGTGGGCTCCAAATGCAGACACTTCCTGTTAAGGGTGACAACGGTTTCCCAATGGTACTCCTGCTTTGTCACCCGGTCACAGGCGCCCTTGGTGGATACAAGTGGCAGTACCGAAACACATTGTCCAGGCATGGTCCAGGGCAATGATGTGCAGCCAGAGCTGTAGTAAGTGCATGTAGACAGGAAGTGGCTGAAAGGGGCTGGAAAAGATCATCAGCACTGAGATGGAAAAGAAAAGATGAAATAAAAGATAAAAATAGTATTTTATGAAACAAAAGTCACAGCACTTGTTTATAATACACAGGGCTTTGGTTCGGGCTTGGTTCTACTTTAAATACGATGTGGCCTGGGTTAGGGGATCTACAACTACGCCTGGAAGAAAAATCAGACATATGGGTACTGTAGCCCATCACCGCTACCTCAAGGCTTCATATTCTATTTTGACTTTAGTGCACCTTTAAGTTAAAGCGTTTTTTAAATTCTAACAAGGTCTACTACCCTTTCCCAAAAACAACATGAAGTGTTTTCCTTCTCCTGTCCGAAGCATCCTTCCAGATATCTCGGTGCTACATTTGCTGCCCCATGGGGCTCAACACGCAGACCACACTAACCGCAGAGCTTTGGTGGTTTATATGTAAATTTTGGTGTTTTGAGGAAGGAAATGTGTGTTTTTATCCTCTTGTTTTTCAAGTTTCAGTTCATAGCGGTTAACACAACACGTCTGTGGGTGAAGACACCAAGGGCTTGATTTGATGTTATTCCACTACTGTAGCAAAAACAGTGCCGAAAAGTTCAAAATAAAGCGCTGTCACGGTACGGTTTACAAGATTCTATATTTTCAGCAATTAAGAAAAAAATTATTGTAAATACTAGGGATGCACCGATATATCGGCCGCCGAAACATATCGGCCGAAAATGGCACTTTTGGCATAATGCCGAAAGAGCCATGTTTCGGCCGATACATCGGGTCATCCCTGGTTTCTTTTCTCTCCGCTGGGTGCTGTTCCAGCGGGGAGAAAAGAAAGTGACAGCCGCCGAGCGCTGCAGGAGTCAGGACGAGAGCGCTGTGAGCTGCGGCAGAAGTATATTTTATTAAACGATTGAGTTCTGCAACCCATTCCTCCATAGAAAGCAGAGTAGTGGCCAGCCAGTTAAGCACAAGAACCCGATGTGCAGCAAATAATGCTCTTGACACAGCGAGCACACAGTACAAGGATCCCATTCCAAACAGTTAAACACAACAAGAAAACATATAAGGGGACTATTGGAAACTTTAACAGAAAAAATTGAGGTAATAGTATGAACTACGAATTGCCAGTATTTTACTAATTTTGGGCAATGCCAGAGCAAATGTATTAAAGAGTCAGTTTCTACCTCACACATAGGACTTTTTGAGTCAGCTTTAAGGCCAATCTTAAAAAAAAAAACCCAGGGGTCCGATAAGTTAGATGAAGAATATTCTATCTCCTGGCCATGCCTGCATATTACAGCCACATAGATGTCTATTGGGTCATTTACTTCCATCTCCTGCCCACACCTGTACATTACAGCCCCATAGACTTCTATTGGGGTCATCTATTTCCATCTCCTGGCTATGCCAGCACATTACAGTCCCATAGACTTCTATTGGGGTCATCTACTTCCATCTCCTGCCCACCCCTGTACATTACAGCCCCATAGACTTCTATTGGGGTCATCTCCTTCCATCTCCTGGCCACACCTGCACATTACAGTCCCATAGACTTCTATTGGGGTCATCTACATCCATCTCCTGGCCATGCCTGCACATTACAACCCAATAGAAGTCTATTGGGGTCATCTCCTTCCATCTCCTGGCCACACCTGCACATTACAGTCCCATAGACATCTATTGGGGTCATCTACTTCCATCTCCTGGCTATGCCTGCACATTAAAGCCCCCTAGATTTCTATTGGATTCACTTGGCGCAGCATTCCAGCACTGTGACCGAGCTATCATGGAAAGCTCCAGATCACTGTTTACGATCAAGAGCCCACCCTACCAGCTCCTGATCGTAAACAGTGACCAGGAGCTTTCAATGATAGCTCGGTCATCTATGACAGCCACTTGGTCAACTGTGTGGCCACTGTGATAGCCAATTACAGCGATCGCATGATCAGGGGCCGCCTACTGACCTCCAGTGTAAAGAACCCTTTACAGGACCGGCGGGACCTGGCGGCAAGGGGTTAATAAGGTTTTTTCATAGCTAACGTACATTCTCCCTTCCCAACCATCTAGAAAATTAGGACGAATTCAGCATTGCACCAACACATAATCAGGAGCCTGCCTACTGACCTCCGGTGTCAAGAAATTCTTAAAGGGTTGGCAGAAGCTGGCAGTTAGGGGCTAATGAGGTTTTTCATAGTTACATTCTCCCTTCCCTCTAACATTGCACCAACACGTGGTAAAAATTGCATTTCGCCAGTTTAATGTACAGGTATTTAGTGTTGCCGTGCGGGCACCCCAACGCTCATATCCAGAGGGTAAAAACGCACCTGCAGCATAGTGCACCGCAATGCACAGTTATGGATACTTTCTGCATGTGATATGTTGCTTTGACTGCCCATTTCAATTTATTTGGCACTGCAATAGTGTGAAAGGGTCCTCAGGGCCCATTCACACCAGAGCGCTGCGCTAATAGCAGGCCCGGATTCCCCACAAGGCCACCGAGACCCGGCCTCGGGGCGGCAGGGCGCAGAGGGGCGGCAGCGATGTCCTTGTGGGGAAGTTGCCCTCTCTACATTCAGTCCTGCTTTGTACAAGCAGGACTAAATGTAGAGTGAGGCAGCAGATTTTACGTTTACATGTGAACTCGGCGATGTCTCCGAGATCACATGTAAACAGTGTGTAGCCTCCCCTCCCCCCTGCACTTACCTCTCTCCTCTGCTTCCGTCCCCCGGGCTCCGCCGCCGAGTCCGTCTCCTCACTGCAGTGAGCGGCAGGGTTAAAAGTAACCCTGCCGCTCCGTGTACACAGTGAGAAGGGAGAGCTGTGCTCTTCCTCTCTCACCTGTCACAGGAGTTCCAGCACAGTGCTGTGCTAGAACTCCCGTATGGGAGGTGACAGGGTCTATAAAGAGAACCTGTCACCTCACATTGCTATCCCACAGGGGACTGTTTTCTCCATTGTGATAGCTATAAAGTTAGGTGGGGGAAAAAAATACATTGATTACAAAAAAAAATTAATAAATTAAATATAAAAATTAAATAAAAAAAATAAAAAATAAAGAAACAGTAAAAAAAATTGACACTAACCCCGCCATCTGGTTGCCATTCGCATCGCAGAGCCTGGCCTTGGGGTGGCAGGGAGAGTAAATCCCTGCGCTTAGCGCACGCTATTGCACAGCACACCTAGCATGCCGTGCCAGGCACTAGGTGTATTGCGACTCATTTCAGTGACAACCCAACGCACCTCCCAGAGGGGCATGCGTTGCAGCACAACATGTGCTACTGCAATACTGAACGAAAAAAAAGTAGTGCATGCCCTCATTTTTTTACCCGTCAGGAGGTGCCATTGAAATAATTAGCAACGCACAGTACCGCACACTAGTGTGCGCTAAACGCAAGGTAACGTGTGATTAGCACAATGCTCCGGTGTGAATAGGTCCTAAAAAATATAAACAGTATATAATAAAGGTTTTCATGCTATCTCTAACTGTAACTGAGCCTCATTCACAACGCAGGTGCTTTGTTCTCCCCCCTCAGCTCTTGTGTGGTAAAAGTCCCCAGCTGTTATATTTGCTGGAAAGGGTTAAGCAACTTGCAGAGCGCAGACTGAGGTAAAACGGTCACAGGCAGTTACCCACACTGCACTGGGGACGGGGCACATCTGCACAGAGCGAGTGTAAAAAACTCCATCACTACAGAGGACAGTTATAGTGAACAGTTTGCTGCAAGACACAGTGACTGCAGGAGCACGCAGAGGGACAGGTACGTCGTCTTCCATTCTAGAACTTGACGCATTGTTTGAGATTGTTGTATGATGGGAGCACCCCCTGAACCTCCCGGACAACCCCAACCTTTATCCTTCACACACAACTCCCCCCCCCCGTATTAGAACTCACATATATTCTGATTAACTATACAAGTGTTAACCACTTCAGGACCCCCATATGTATCATCCTGAAGTGGTAATACCAAGATCACGGGGGCCCAGAGCCTCCTGATCACTTGCTCCAGACTCTGTAGGTGCTGCCCTCCCCCTCCCCCCCTTCTCTCCCACTCCTCTGGGGGGCCCGGGACTAGAGCAAATGGTGTCAGAATGGACCCCTGATGTCTTCATAAATAGAACCTGTCACCTGCCAATGCTATCACATAGGAGCTTGTTAGCCCCCTTGTCATAGCAATAAAGTTAAGTGAAAAAAGTTGAAAAGTGTTAAAAAATGATAAATTAAAATTAAAAACAAATTTAAAAGCAACCCTGCCACCCCCAGTCATCTGCACGTGAAAGCAAACACACGCGTAGGGCATGCACATGGACGCAAACAGCGATTGCACAACTTGTTAGGTAACGCCTAAAACGTTTCGAGTGATAGTAATCATTCTAAGACCATAATTCGATGTTATCTCTAAAACAGGAGTGGGCAACTCCGGCCCTCCAGCCGTACTTTAACTACAAGTCCCAACAATCCTCTGCTTCTGGGAGTCATGCCTGTAACTATCAGTCTTGCAATGCCTCATGGGACTTGTAGTTCCACAACAGGGGGAGGGTCAGAATTTTCCATCCTTGCTCTAAACTAAGGATCAGTAAGGGCTCATAAAGTCACTTTTGGGCAATTCTGAGTACCGTAGTTTCGCACCATTGAACTGGTCCGTGCAATTTTAAGGTTTGGCATGTTTGGTATCTATTTACCCGACGTCACCCCATCTTTTATATTTTCCAAAACAATTCGGTATTCTATTGTGTTTGTGTGCGCTAAGATTCATTGTAGTGTATTGTTTCCAAAAAATATCAATTTGATAAACATTTACACAAATATTTTGTCACATAGAAAAATGTAGATACCATTTCTTTCTTCTACAGCGCCTCTGCTTTTAGAAAATAATTTATACAATCGTTTGGGGGGTTTCCTAGCCCAAAATTCAGATTTTCATATGTGTGTGCAAAGAGTCCTCCCTTACTTGCAGGTGTGCCCAGCACCCCCTTACATCCAAGATTTCCCAGTAGAGCCCGCCACCCCCTTACATCCAAGAGTGCCCAGTACAGCCCACCACCCCCTTACATCCAAGATTTCCCAGTAGAGCCCGCCACCCCCTTACATCCAAGAGTGCCCAGTACAGCCCACCACCCCCTTACCAAGAGTGCCCAGTAGAGCCCCCTACTCCTTACATCCATTAGTGTTCAGGAGAGCCCCCCTTACATCCAAGAGTAACAAGAGAGCAACCCTTATATCCAGGAGTGATAGCTAAGCCCCCCTTACATCCAAGAGTGACAGCAGAACTCCCCTTATATCTAGGAGTGACAACAGAGCACCCCTTACATCCAGGAATGACAGCAAAGCCCCCCTACAAGAGTGACAGGAGAGCCCCCCTTACATGCAGGAGTGCCCAGCAGAGTAAGCCCCTTACATGCAGGAGTGCCCAGCAGAGTACCCCCTTACATGCAGGAGTGCCCAGCAGAGTACCCGCCTTACATGCAGGAGTGCCCAGCAGAGTACCCCCCTTACATGCAGAAAGTGCCCCCCCCCCTCACATCCTGGGGACTGTGGAAGGGTCTCGGCTAGCC
>NW_017306553.1:643342-646636 GCF_000935625.1 Nanorana parkeri
GGTCTCGGCTGGCTGGCAGTGGATGCACCAGTCTCCATATTATGATACACAGACCAGGTTATCCCCAGCCACCCAGCCGGGGTTGTTGCTGGACGAATAGTATGTTAGAGTGCACCACATGTGGCCCGCAGGCCGTAGTCTGGTGTCCCCGGGTTTACAGCAACCGCTAAATGTTATTATTCACACATTCATGAAGCTTCCTCTACTGAAGGACAGACAATGAACGTTTGCTGCTACCTTCCTAGAAGCCCGGCAGCCATGCTGACCTGCAGCACGTAAGCCGACAAGGAGTTCTGACTTCAGTGCATAGTTGCTCCAGTCAGTGGAAGCCAGAGGATAAACATGACGGCGGCCTATGCACTCCTCTCATGACAGGTCCCCTTTAAAAAGAACAAAAGTTGGAATCCCCAACGGAGGTCCTTCTAAATAATCCCGCGCACGGTCCGACGTTTAGTCCCCAGGAGCGGTTTAGTCCCCATTAATACACTTGTCATCCTCTCCTCCATGCGTCGATACAGCGCTCTGTGTTCAGCGTAGCTACAAAATGGACGGCCAGAGGCGGCATTACCTTGGGGACACGAAACGCCGACGCAGCGCAATTTTTCTTCTTTTTAGGAACCCTGATTAAAAAAAAAGATGAATCTTCAAAATGTAACAAGATTCTGACCTTTCCGCACAGCCTCCTGTTATATTGCAGTATTTATTGCAGTGGCGCAGTAAATTGGGCGCCATAAATAATTCATGGCATAACATTTCACATAAAGCGCGGTGCTCCGCCGCTGTTTACTGTACGCCGCTTACCGCTCAGCTATTTAAAGCCATGCGCCGACCTGCAGCAAACATGCAATTAGCAGGGAATACATTAAATTGGGGGCGGTATAATGCTCGCCTCCAGTATGGTGCGCCAAAGTTATTCTCGCCATTTAATGAACGGCGGATGGCAAAGCGGTGGAGTCTGGAATGGAGAACGCAGAGCGTTGATATTAAAAAGGTCCAAAAATGTATAAAAAGCTGTTTCTGAGCCGTTTTAGAGGCCGCTGTCTACCTGTCATATGGTCTCAGCGGTCAGACGATCAGGGGCCCCGACATGTTCTAAAGACTCTTCACTATAAAGGGGACACTCCTGATTCCGGCTCCGGTAATCCCGACTATCGGCTGCCTGGATTCCGAGACTCGTTCGGCGTTTCGTCCGGTAATGTTATATGGGATCTCATATTCATTGTCAAAAGTCAAATCTGCAGCTTTCATTCAAATAATGCCCGGTGATCCTGCCATGGGTGCTTCCTAGCAATCCCAAGCACTTCCTCTTATAGGGTGACAACAGGCGTTTCCCTCTTATAGGGTGACAACAGGCGTTTTCCAGTTATAGGGTGACAACAGGCGTTTCCCTCTTATAGGGTGACAACAGGCGCTTTCCAGGTATAGGGTGACAACAGGCGGTTTCCTGTTATAGGGTGACAACAGGTGTTGCCCTCTTAAAGGGTGACAACAGGCGTTTCCCTCTTATATGGTGACAACAGGCCGTTTCCTGTTTTAGGGTGACAACAGGCCGTTTCCTGTTATAGGGTGACAACAGGCGTTTCCTGTTATAGGGTGACAACAGGCATTTTCCTGTTATAGGGTGACAGTATGTACTTTCTTTTATAGGGTGAAAACAGACATTTCCTTTTATAGGGTGACAACAAGCACTATCTATTATAGGGTGACAGCAGGCCCTTCCTGTTAGGGTGACAGCATACCCTTTCTGTTATAGGGTGACAATAGACATTTCCTCCTATTTGGTGACCCCAGGCACTTCCCAGTCGTAGGGTGACACCAGGCACTTCCCGTCGTAGGGTGACACCAGGCACTTCCCGTCGTAGGGTGACACCAGGCACTTCCCGTCGTAGGGTGACACCAGGCACTTCCCGTCGTAGGGTGACACCAGGCACTTCCCGTCGTAGGGTGACACCAGGCACTTCCCGTCGTAGGGTGACACCAGGCACTTCCTGTCCTAGGATTACAAATATCTAAAGCCAGAACTTTTTTTACAAATTGTGGCTAGAGTAGGGAAGGGTTAACACTACATGATAACTCGCACACTGCGGTGTGAATGGGCCCTTGGTGGATTTAACTCATTTCCTGCTCCAGAGAACCATTTCATCCTCCATGGTGGAGCCGGATATACTCAATTATATGTTTAGAAAACTGAAAGAGAAATCTCTGTGAGCATTTGTATCCGTGTTTGTAAATATTCTATTAAGGCCTCATTCACACTGCCGCGCGTATGTGCGTATAGTACTATATGCAACACAAGCAAATGAATGGCTCCATACACATAGCCGCGTATGGAGCCGTATATTTGCGTAGCGTATATATGCGCAAAAACAGAGTGGAACCGAGATGCGTCCGGGCAGCGTATTTCTGCGTATTTTCCACGCATACGCATGTTTGCGCATATATACGCGCGTATATGCGTACAGTTCATTAAACTTTCCATTAGGAATGATGCATTCTGGAAATGCAAATAGTGCACGCATATACGCTCGTATAGACACGCATAGACGCTCTTATAGACGCAATATACAATTTTGCTTGCGTTGTGTGTGAATGAGCCCTAAAAGCCGGGATTGCTGTCATCAGACGGGACAGTCGGTCATTGCTGGAAACCAGGGACATTTCCAGGGACAATGAGGGGAATGATCTGTCTGGAGCAGACAGAATCTGGAGCATTCATCCGCAGTAACCAATCAGCTTCTCTCTTATATTTTCAAAGCTTATATTAACAATCTAAAGACAGAAGATGCTTAGTTACTATGGGCAACTGCTCCAGATTCTGTCTGCTCCAGTATTTGATAAATCCCCCTTCAATGTTTCCCAGTTAGGATCTGCTCTGTCAAAAAGAAATCAGGGGCACATTGCCCTGCAACTGCAGACATAAAGCTGCCAACATGCTGACACTTCCAGTTCCACATCAGCCCCTCACACTCCGAATGTACCTTCATTTACACGTCTTCATACCTGAAATTCCTCCTCAGTGAAGCTCTCAGATCCAGACGAAAACAAAAACATACTCTGCACAGCACAAAGCCGACAGACCGAAAGGAAATACCTTTAAATCGGAGAGAAATGGCTGCTGGGAAATGTAGTTTATTACTATTAGAACTGCATGGCAGGAGGAGGAACTGAAACTAACATTCCCATGATGCACCGCGCCTCCCGGACTCGGCTTCTCGCTGCCGTAGCAACAGTCGCCAACCAAGCTCTGGGTTAACCCCATGAGTGCCGCAGAGCGTGGGCGGACTTGATGGCGAA
>NW_017306553.1:646648-678296 GCF_000935625.1 Nanorana parkeri
TTTATTTGTTTGTTTATTTATTTTCTTGTTTATTTTTTTTTCTTTTTCTTTTTTTTTCTTTCTCTGAAAAGAAAAATATTTTGACTATTCAGGGGCACGAGTACAGGTCCAAGTAGTTAAAAGGAGTTTCTGCTACCCTTGGTCTATGTTCCCACCATCACATTCCGTAAACGCACGCCAAGCACAGAAAAAAAGGCACATTTTGACACGCATTCGCTGAACGAGTCAAAAGCGTGCAACATGCTTTCTGTACCATTATTGGTTAATTTTACACCAAACGTGTCCAGGAAAGGGGGGCGGGGGGGAATGGGACTCGTGTAGCAGAATTTGTTACAAAAACGTATTTTTCGCGTTTGTCGCACATGCAGGCGCCCATTGAAATCAATGGAGACGGGGGAAAGATGCCCACAAGCGGCACATGCGTCCCTGCCCACAATAAAGATGGCCACCACATGATTTTTGTGGGCAAAAAGGTGCCGTGAAATCTGGCACTTTTTTTTCCCAGAAAGAAAGAACTGGGTAAGGATATCGTCTTTATTTTACACCATTTTTGATCAAAACGAGCACTTAACCCTTTGCAGTGCGGGGGGTAGCTCCACTGCAAGGGTCAATTTATCATTTGCCTGGAGTTCTTCTTTAAAGTGAGGGGAATTTTCATCTTAGACAGTTGTCACCCAAACAGGTGTCCCAATTGGAAGAAATCCCACTCACTTCCTGCTCTGGTGACAACTCAGACATTTTCAGTTTGTTATTCCTTTCTGTTGTACTACCAATGGTCACGGGACAATGTGGTCAGTGGTTACCGGGAGGGAGAAACTACGCACTGGGGCCATAAATGGCAATAAAAGCTTGTCAGGTATTCTAACGCTTCCCAATTTTATTCAAAACTAGAAGAAAAAAAAAGTGTTGGCTATACACAAACTTAAAGGAGAACTATGAGGCGAGTGCTTTTCACTCACCTCATAGTTCTAGCCGACCTGTGACAATGAGACTGTCACAGGTCGGCTCAGTAGATCGGGAGGTGAGCGAACACATGCTGGCGTTCGCTCTCCTCTCAATCCTGTCACGGCTCTCTGCCATGACAGGGGAGGGGATGGATTCCCCCCTCCGATCCGCCAGCGCTGACTGGCGGAACGGACGGGGGAGGGGGCGGGTACAGCTGCCTCTGCCTCTAGATAGGCAGAGACCGCTGTCAGTCACGCAGCTGGGCAGAGCTACAGCTACAGCAAATCAACGAAAATCAATGGACTTAGCGGTTCGTCCGAATCTGAAATAACAAATTTAAAGGAGAACTATGGGGTCAGGGCTTTTCCCCATAGTTCTCCTTTAAATTTGTTATTTCAGATTCGGACGAACCGCTAAGTCCATTGATTTTCGTTGATTTGCTGTAGCTGTAGCTCTGCCCAGCTGCGTGACTGACAGCGGTCTCTGCCTATCTAGAGGCAGAGCCAGCTGTACTCGCCCCCTCCCCCGTCCGTTCCGCCAGTCAGTGCTGGCGGATCGGAGGGGGGAATCCATCCCCTCCCCTGTCACGGCAGAGAGCCGTGACAGGATGGAGAAGTGAGCGAACGCCGGCATGTGTTCGCTCACCGCCCGATCTACTGAGCCGACCTGTAACAGTCTCATTGTCACAGGTCGCCTAGAACTATGAGGTGAGTGAAAAGCACTCACCTCATAGTTCTCCATTAATGTATACTAAATCGATATTCGGGCATACATAAATTCGTTTTCAGAACACCCGGTGGCCATACTGGCACATGACGGTGACATCGCTCGAACATGCGGGTGCTGCCATCTCGGTGTATACCAAGATCTACTCCAAAATGGTGGTGCGCATATGCGCAGAACGCTCCTGCGGCCGATATGGCCGCCGCTCGTTCTGTGTTTTCAGTGTGCGGTTTCTGATTCGCAGGCTCATTGCCTCCGAATCCGAAACAGCATAAAAATGTGTTTCCTTTGACAAAATGAATGAAAATGTTTTTCGTTTTCATTTGTTTTGTCTGGAAACACATTTTTTTGTTGTGCACATGTCTAATGAAAACTGATCATTTAAAAAAAATGAACAGGGTAAAAACTGGACCCTGCAGGAAACAGGTAAGGTACATATACTGTAGTAGATGCTCCATGGTTGATCATAGAACATTGCTTATGTTATGTATGATGATCATATAACACGTTTTCTTTCTGATTGTCCTCAGGTGTGATGACCCTTCAAGCAGTTGTTGCCACGTCTAACAGCTCTCTAATCCAGCCAGGGTTTTCCGTGTTTCGGTTTGGTCGCCATGTCTATTTCTTTGGTCAGAAAGGTTGGCCGAAGAGGGCGTGCCCAACAGGCGTGTTCCTGGTGGACTTGAAAAAAAATGAGATGAAATTAAGACCTACTGCGTTCACCAAGGAATCTTGCTACCTCCCTCCGCTGAGGCACCCAGCTGTGACCAGCTTCCCTGAGAGCCCAGGAGGCGAAGTCAGTCAATATCTTATCCATGGTGGAAAGACGCCAAACAATGAACTGTCTCAAAAACTATACGTCATGTCTTTTGTTCCGTCGGCCAACAAGAAATCATTACTGTGCTGTTTAGAAAAAGATTTGGTTGGTGACATTCCCGAAGCTCGGTATGGTCATTCCATGAATGTCGTTTACAGCAGAGGCAAAAGCGCTGTGGTGCTGTTTGGTGGAAGATCTTACATACCTTTGAAGCAGAGGATTACGGAAAAATGGAACAGTGTCACTGACTGCCAGCCGTTCGTTTACCTGATTGACCTTCAGTTTGGCTGTTCTACCGCGTACACCATCAAAGAGATACAAGATGGGCTTTCTTTTCATGTTTCAGTATCAAGAAATGATACAGTCTACATAATAGGTGGTCATACACTTGAAAGTAACATGAGGTCTCCAAACATCTACAAGATTAAAGTAGACCTCCCGCTTGGAAGTCCAGCAATAACTTGCACAGTTTTAGAAGGTCGCGTCCCTGTCTCGAGTGCTATCGTGACTCATACTTGCCCAGATGAATTCCTGATTGTTGGTGGATATGAGTCTGACAGCCAGAAGAGAATGGCCTGTAACAAGGTCTCCATAAGTAATGACACCATAGACATCCAAGAAATGGAGACACCAGACTGGACAGGAGATGTTAAGCAAAGCAAGACTTGGTTTGGTGCCGATATGGGACATGGAGTTGTTCTCCTTGGAATTCCAGGAGACAACAAGAATCACAGCTCAGACAGTAACTTCTTCTTTTACATACTGAACCATGGTAGTGAGGAACATTTGATGCAGTCGTGTAGCCAAGGGTCATTGGAAGAGCAAGAAGACTCCATGCCACTGGAAGACTCAGAAGAGTTCAACTTCTATGGGGATGACACCTACAACGAAGATGACGAAGAGGACGAGTCGGAGGCGGGTTACTGGATCACATGTTGTGTTGGCTGTGATCTGAATGTGAACACCTGGGTCCCGTATTATTCCACAGAACTCAACAAACCAGCCATGATCTACTGCTCCAGTGATCAAGGACACTGGGTCCATGCCCAGTGTATGGATCTCTCAGAAAGCATGCTTGTCCATCTGTCTGAAAACAACGTCAAATATTTCTGCAGTTACCATTCTAAATTGGAAAGAGGTCTGCAAACACCCAAAAAGATGGTCCCTGTCTATAAGCCTTCAATGAAGAAAGTAGGTCGAAAAGCATCTATCAACAGAATGTCAACGGTGAAAAAATCTTTCCTCAGACGCTTGTTTGACTAAAGTCTTTGGTGTCTAAGTGATTAGAAAGGAGCTTGCTAACATTTAGGATTTGCTCGGGGTAAATAGATAGTGTACTGAGACAGTAAATAACTTTAAGACTATAGTGTAGCTTTGTTCCTCATCGGGAAACTATTTATCATGGCTTGTTTAGAAAGTACTGCCAGGTAATGCAGAACAATTATGACAGCTTTGACTTTAATTAGATAATAAAGTGAGCATCTAAAAGATGAAGTCTCATTAATTACCCCATTTTAAAGTACATAAAAATTATTTAAAAGTCTAGTAAAATATGAAAATTTTGCATACACGTCACGTAGTTCTAATTTGGTTTACTGGCATTTATCTCCTGCCTATGGTCAGGGCTGGATTAACGTAGGGACTACTGGAACGCCAGCTCCAGGCCCGCACCGCTGAAAATAGGCCTGGCCAGCCCGGATCACCTCGATACGCCCAATGGCAATCAGGGCCGGCCAGGCTTAACACAATTAGGCAGGGGTGCCAGCGGTCTCCCATCAGGCATATTAGGACCGACCTCATGGGGCTGCCTCTGCGGCTTCCTGTCCGACAGCACCGGGCTTATGATGCCCTTAATCTGGCCCTGCCTATGGTTGCCCCGTAGCTAAACCCCTACACTTTGTGGTTATTCACATCTTTTGCATTACTGTAAGTGGGAATTTGCAAGAAGATGAACTAGGGCTGGGAAGCTGTTTTAGAGGCATAGCAGGAGACTATGAACGGGGCCGGGGGGCACTGCAGATCGTTGTGGAGGGAGCTGGGGAGCAATTGCAGGTGGCTCTCTGCAGAGATGCTCCTTCCGATATCGCCTTATGACGTTTGTTTGAGCAGCGCCCGATCATGGTATGAAGAACATCCCAGAACAAGGCACTTGTGGTCACTTTGCAGAATGTTTTGATTTTGCATTACATATCAACTATAGACTTGGTGCCTCCACCACCATAAGTGGCACCCTAGGCAAGGGGTGGACAAATTAAAATGGAATTCATGAGCCAGTCTGTCAAGTCCAAGAGCAGGCAGGATTGATTAGGAGGCAGCAACTAGAGAAAACCTCAAAAGTTGAGCACCAGATGTAATTTTTAAGGAACATGGGCTTTCTTGTTTTGAACATAGTTGCATTGTTAAAGCACTCTATAAATTGGGTATTTTAATGATAATAATTGGTATAGTAATTAAAGTGACATTAAAGCCACTGCTCTCATTACACTTTGAGTGCAGGGTGCTGTGATGACTCCTCCCCATGGGGCGGGCCCATAACAACCTGGGCTCACAGGATGGTCTTACTCAGACCCCTTTTGAACTCTTCCAGGTTGAATGACGCTGTCCTCTTGAATTTGATACTTCTGGGAGTGTATCTCTCCGGTGTCCCCCACCATGCCCAGTGGTTTATCCAGCCAACCCCTTTGTCATTACAGAATGCAGAAGTGATGTAGGAGTTGGTGGGAAGAACCGCTGAGCATAATCTGACACTCCCAGAAGTGTCAAATTTTAAAGTGTCTTAGGAGGAAACTTCTCTACATTAGAGCAGCGTTCAGCAGGCAACAAGGGAAGTATTGACTTTCCTCTTTGCAGGTATAACTTTTATTCAAAATTTTCTTCATAACCGCAGCAGAGAAAATAAAAGAGAAACAGAAATCATTTGGCAGGAAAAAAACAGCTCCCATATATGTATTTTATTTGTGTATTTAGCTGTTTGCATGGAGTTCAGCTTTAATAATAAAAAGGTAATTGTACTCCAATGTTCCATTCACATTACATTTTTATTTTGCAACTAGAGAGTAAAGTGTATGTCAAGCCTAACAATAAACTTCTCTTATTTGCTCACTTTTGGTCCATTAAATATACCATTGAAAGCGTTTTGTGATATCTGTTCACTAAGAGCAAAAAAATAGCCTTTGATCCTACCAGAAATCCATTGAGATGTTAGCTTTTTATGCACTCTGCCTCTGCTGACTGTTATCGGTCAGATAACAGAGGGGAGAACACCTCCCCTCTATATCATGAAGATTAGAAGTCTATAATCTTAAAGAAGAACTCCAGGCAGTTTAAAGATTAAACCTTGCAGTGGGGCTACCCCCACACTACAAAGTTTAAGCGCTTGTTTTGGTCAAGCACTGATCCTCGGTCCCACAGCAGTCAGCTCTTACCTCTCTGCCACTCTGATAGTGGAATGTCCCTCGGCATTCTCATGTCCCATGAAAGTCAATGGAACCGTATTAGACGCTAGGACTTTAGCGGTACTTGGACTTAGCCCCTAGGCCAAAACAAGCACTTGACCCTTGCAGTCGCCCCAATGCAAGGGTCAATGTTTTTCAAAAGCCCGGAGTTCATCTTTAACATACTTCCTATCCCAGAATGGCAACAGTGCTCCTGCACAATACAGTGAGTAAGCGTTGCCACCTTTGGACAGGAAGTGTGTGAATACAAAGCCCAAAAAAATAATTCTAATCAAAAGATGGGTAAGCTGCAATATATTATACTTTTATCCTTGGGTTTGGATATGCTTTGAGAAGCTTGGAAGCCATGACCTAAAAACTGATAGATCATGACCACAGTAATGCAGGGGTTACATATTTTAGTGTATTTGAGACATTCTTCTGGCTCCTTTTTACCTGCTTACTGGAAAGTGCTTCATGAATGAATGTCTTCATGGTGTTTGCATGCAGACCACCCTTGGGAACGCCCACATAAGATGCTGAGCCTCCATAATTGAAACAACTGAAATCCAATGAATGAAAGGGTGGCCCAGGCACAGTTAGGCTGGGGAGGAAAGAGCTAGATGATACCACCAATAAAACAATGAAACAGGCTCTGCCTGACTTGCAGCTTGTAATGCACACTGTGAGAAGTTGATAGTGTTGTTGTTGGTTTCTTTTTAACAAATAATATGAAATATTTTAATTAGCAGAATATCATGACATCTCTCTTCTACTTATATTTTGTAGGGTCCTACAGGTAGCAAAAGTTGACCTCAGATCCCGACAAGAGTTTCTGCGTTTTGATTGGGTCGAAATGTTTACAAAGCCTTCTAATCTCAGGGATCTGCTAGTGGATTGAAAGGAGAACTCAAGAAAAAAATAAAAAATAACAAAACATATTATGTGTGTTGGATCTTTTGAGGATTAACTCCATCCTTGTATTTCAGTTTTGGATGGACAGTGACGGGATGGCCCATTCTCCAGGTTCTACTATCGGTAGACAGTTGGAATGCTCATATGCTCACCCCCTTCCCCCGTCCATTCACACAAAGCGTTACACTCTTTTCAGATGTAATAGAGAAAAAAGAAAGCCGAGGCTAAAGAGTATGTAAGCTGCTCAATTAGGCCAAGATAGGTCAACACAAAGGCCACAACCTGAGAGCCGGACTACAGCAAAGTCCATCATTCCTTGCAAAGTGTGTTGGTGAATACCAGTGTCCAGATGTGTCCCCTGCACTCCTTACATCGTTTAGGACCATACAGTAAATGGTGGTGCTCGCAGTAATGATCACGGATGGCGTCGTGCAATATTGCATCATTTGCATCAAGACTTGGTGATTGCCAGGCGGCTACTTGGACTTTGCACCCTGAGTCTTGGGCAAATTGGCCAATGGCACCACATTTTCAAAAAAGCACAGGCTTAAAAGCAGAGACACAAGGCAGGGCCAAATGTTGAGACAGAAGGCACAGAGAATTATCTTGCAAAACATTAGAGCTTCAGCTCTTTTTTTGGATTTGAGGGGGTCAACTGATTTTTTGGCAAAGTGAAGGAGGAAAAGAAGAATAGGGGTAGATGTGCCAGAAGGCAGAGCAGCAGGGGCAGCAAAAGCAAGACCAACAGGGAAAAGTATTTGGTCTTTTCTTAGTTAAATGTATATGAAATACATGAATTCAGTATATCAGTAGGGATGCACCTATAGCGTTTTTTCCATATCGGGTACGAGTACCGATATTTTGCTTTCGGTACTCACCGATACCGAGTACCTAAACGAGTGCTTTTGCTGACATAGAGCTGGCTTCCTGGGCAATTAGGAAGAAGGGTGGTGGGTAAGGACATGACGCCTGGTTTCCTGATTGCCCAGGAAGTCGTCTCCATGTTGTTTGGCCGGATCGACTGTGATTGGCCGGGAAACCGGCTTCCCAGCCAATCAGCAGCAAACCGGCTTCCTGGCCTATCAGGAAGCCAGGTGGTGAGTAATAACCCTTCAGGCTGATTGGCCGGGAAGCCGCCTCCATGTTTTCCTACGGCACTGCCGGTTACAGGAAATCTTCCTCTGACCGGAAGTTCTGGTATCAGGGAAGGTATTGGAACATTTGGGCTCTGGGAAAATATCAGTGGTCTAAACAGACCCCTGATATTTATCTTTTAAAATAGAAAAAGAGATTTTAAAAAACAGGCCTCAATCTTTTTTTCTGCAGCCCCTGTATGAGTTACTATGTCCACAATCATGAATGAACAGGAAGTGGTGTAGATGTAGAGCACTTCCTGTTCATTCATAATTGGGGGCACAGTAAACATGTCCTCAATTATTTACAAACACTCATCAAACAGCTGATCGTTAAGTGCTTGTAACCGCTCTCCATCCTGACTTCTTCGGCTGTGAAAGAGGCTGGCTGAGCGGAGGAGGAGAGATCAGCCTCCTGTGACACAGCTGGCTCCTCCCTGCCTCGCTCTCCATCTTGATTTGTTGTCACAGAAGTTTGAGCCGGGCGGTGTGGGAGGAGAGCTCAGCCTCCTGTGTCAGTGCTGACAGCGCTCTCCTTCCCGCCCTGCTCGGCCTCCTGACAATGTCTCTCCTCCCAGCTGGACGCTGCTCTGTGTCAGCGGGGACACAGTGCACCACCCAGCAAGGAGGAGAGAAACCAGGGATGCACTACAATTTCTGCCAAAAAATTGTACTTTTGGCATTTTGCCCAAAGTACCATTTTCGGCCAAAATGTTTCGGCGGTAGAAATATCAGTGCATCCCCAGTAACAAATATTAGGCCAAACATGAAGGGGAGATTTGCCAAAAGGGCACACAGGCAGATTTTAAAATTCTTATAGCTTATTTGTCACTGCATAGTGAATTTTGCTCTTTGCTCCATGTCTTCGACAGGTTATGTGTCGTATAAGATATTGCCCTTTTGTTTAGCATGATCATGCGAGGAATTCAAACTGATAAACGTCTCAGCTTAAGGCCCAGTTCACACCAGGGAGGTTCGGCTGCACACGGAATTGGCCACACGGATCCGCCGACATGAACGATCCAATGCATTGCTATGGGGACCGTTCATGCAACTCCGAACCGCCTCTGGTACATGCTTACAGTTTAACTACCTAATTGCAGAGGTTAAAAAAGGTTGTTAGAAGAAGATACAAAATGGCTGAATATCAAAAACAAGATGGAAGAGAAAGAATTTCATGTATATACACTTTTTCACACGGTCCTACAAAAGTGATCCTCTGCAGCTATGCTCCACTTGGTCACTTCCATCTTCTTCCGGTCCTCTCCCAGGTTTGAAGTCTTGATTGGCAGGACCCCAATGACGTAACTCCCACGTAGGCAAAGCTTGCGCATGGTTGGTCCACAGCTAAATCTAAAAACACTTTGACTGGAGTTGGGCTTTATTACTGACTACCTCTCTAAAAACCCGATTCCGAACTTAATATAGTGTTTCTTCTGTCTGATTGCAGAAAAAAAAGTAGAGACATTTTCACAAATTAACTTTTAGATTTTCCTGCAGACAAATGTGATTTGTTAATGGAATACATTCCCATTATTGTTGTTGCACATGAGCCGCCGTTGCTTCAAACCTCTAAAGCAATTACCTAATTCTCCAACTGAGTACAGAGGTGGAGGAAGCTTTGTGTAAGCCTCAACTGATCAATGTAAGACTGAAAACCTATTAATTAACAAGATCCTTTGCTGAAAACTGTTATTTTTACTTTACAGAGATTACGGCAAAGATTTCCTTTTATTTTTCTGCGGCGAAATAAAAACTGACAGAACTGGTGTTAGGGTCTATATGAGATTATTATCACCCAATCCAGGTTATGTCAGCCATGTAATCCGGTGATTATCACATAGCTGGGTGATTCTAACCACTCCAGACAATTATTATCACAGGAATCGACCATTTGAATTTTTTTCTTTTACTATTATGTCCCTGGGATAAAGCTGACATAGAGGGCCACTGGCTGGTCCTCTTATACGTTATGGGAGCCTAGGTGCTTTATCAATATCAGGGTGCAGGTTGATGAGATGGTTCTTTGAAATAACAATTATTTGTTAATGTAACTGTAAAATACACGGCTGTAGGAAAAAAGTTAGAAAATATACTTACCTAACAGACAGCTTCTGCCCACAGCGCCTAGGGGAGCGTGATATCAACATCCTTCCAGCAAGATTCTAGGAACCATAAGGATTCCAATTCTTGTGATGCTCCTGCACTGCTCTGGAGCATCTTCTCAGGAAATAGACCTACGTCCATGGCACCTAGGTGAAGGTGACATTGCGATCAATCTATTGAGATCCTGGTAATGTTTAGGATCCCAAATCTCAAAAGAGGATGTTCCTGAACGGCACTAGAACATCATCTCTTGAGTCTTGGGATACTCACGGGGTTATTCACAAAGCTGTCAAAGGCAGCCGAGTGAATAACCGAGCCGAACAACGTTCGGCTATTCACTACGGCTCAGTGCGGCTGATTTCAGCCGCACATCGGCTGAAATCAGCCATTCATCGGCTGCATTTTGGTCAGTCAAACATGCTCTGCATGTTCGGCTGAGCCAGAGTGCAGAAGGTTCTGACGAAGGAGGCGTGACCTCAGAAACACGTAAACCATCAGGGAGGATGAACAGCCGGCTGGCTAAGTCCCTCGTGTTCAGATCATTTCATGCCTGTTTTAACTCGAACTTTGTGAGTATCATTGCACATGTTTTCATTTGTTTTAATAAAATGTTTTTACGCGATGGAGGCGCTCTCTGTGTTTTGTTTTGGAGTGCAGAAGGACTACGGCACCAACATCTGGATCTGCTGAGCCAAAGCTCTGGCAGCTCACTCGCTGCCGTTCGCCCCTATTCTCATAGGGGCCGAACGGCAGTGAGTGAATGCTTTTGGCTATTTCAAATTGCAATAGCCAATAGCAGACTGGCTATTGAACTCACCTACTGAGCAGAGGAACGGACACTAAGAGAGAAAGTTTTCTCTCAGGTCTGCTCCTCTGCTCAGTGGATGGTTGCAATAGCCATCCTGCTATTGACTATTTTAATTTGAAATAGCCAAAAGCAGGCTGGCTATTGTTCCGCATTGTTTACATTCTGCTGCCCACCATGGAATCTAGCCACTGGCCTGAAGCAAGATGTAAACAATGAATTTCGTAGCAATTAAATAAATTAAGTTGCTAACAACATTTTTTTAGTGTGCGCCAAGCAACCGTCAATTTTTTAATGTGCAACATGCCACCAGCAAAAAAAAAAAAAAAGGAGGACATATTATGTTCTCGATTTGTTTTGCCGGTTGCTTGAGAGTGTTGGTTGCGTGAATGCCAGATAATGGGGAGTTTACTGTATAAAACACTTCTGAACCATTACGGTTTTGTATCATTTCTCATATTCCTTTGATGTTGTAATTAATTTGGTGCCTCTGTACAATGGTGTTGTCAATTGACCCCACAAACATCCACCTCCTCTCACCGCTGCCACATCAGCATTGGTACTTATGAAATGAAAAGCTTATCATCCTGTTATCTATTCTTACAAAAAAACAGATCCACAGAAGTGATTTTTATTTTTTTATTGAAAAAATAATAACAATACAAGAATGTCATAATGGTTTTTAAAATGTAACAGGTTTAAAAATTCAAACATTGTCAAGAAAATGGTTAAACAACATCTGGAATATTGTCAACATACTATTTTAATATTACTTATTTATTTCTTTCTTTACTTAATTTCAGAAACACAGCAAAAATAGCCCAGCTGAAGCCAAAACCTTGTCCTTGTACGACGCATGGATCAAATGTCAGTCGCTTCCTGCTGAATTGGCCAAAATTCAATTCTTAGATGGCCCTGCTGGCACCACTCAGCTTGACGAACGTCAATTTGTCAACCAACTACTGTTAAAGTTGTTGGCCAAACTGTGACAGCCCAATGGGTACTGGGTTGCCTTTTTGAATGGCCTGTCAACTCACATCATAAGGTGAAAAATCTGAACTGCAGAATTTTTTTTAATACATCAATGCAGTGTGTGTTCTACAGTATCTGTTCATTGAAGTGCTTTTCCACAAAGCATGTTGCCACAATGCATAGTTCTGAAGGAATCCTGAAAGTCATTTGCTGCTTAGTCAGGCTAAGCCCAGCTGAGAGGCTCCTCAGGGCCGCATTTCTCACTAAAGGTGGCCATACATTGTGCACATTTTGGACAGTTCGTGAGGAACCAGTTGAAATTCGCACAGTGGGTGCCACTGACGGCACCCTTTCGGCCAGCATCCCTCAATCAGCTGTTCGAAGGAGCCGGTCGCAAAATCTTCATATGAACAGAGCCGCCAGCCAATGAGCTGCCGGCTCTGTTAGGGTATGCTGACAGTGGCCGGCGGCCGCTGTCAGACTACAAAAGCAACAGCGGGGATTCCTCAATCAACCCACTCACAGTGTTGATGGGGAACTCTGCTCTATTTTATTTGTTCAGCCAGGGGGTTGAATGAAAAAAATAGAGCAGTGTATGGCCAGCTTTAGACACATAGACTATGTGCTAATTACATCTACCTATACGCTTTTAGAATTTGTAAAGGCAAATATCCCCCTTCCTCTTCCTACTGCATACTAATTCAAACAAGGTGCATGTACTTAAAAAAATAGTTTCAACATGCACCAATAACCAACATAAAAAAAAACTTCAGTAAGGAAAATATTTTTTCCTTTGAACAGATTTTTGATCATTTATCAGCAACCAGATAATTAAAATCACAGTTAAAATACTTTCAATAAAAGACAAAATTGCACCCTTATCAGTGAACATATCAATAAACGTAGGCCATACCCTTTATTTACAAAGGAGGCATCATTTTGACCCAAACCACTGCTTCAATTAATGTCATATATCAACTTAGCAGGGACTAAACCCACAAAAAAGCTTAAAATGGCTTAAAAAACAAAACAGGTACTCTTTACAAACAAAAAAGCCAAAGGCACTTCAATTTCCACAAAAGAAAAGAACAGAATCCTGAGATAGGAGGCTTAACACAAAGTGCAGATTTTAACTGTTATAAAGTAACGTCTTGAGGTAAAATGTCTAAAAAAAATGATATTCAAATTGAGAAGCGACTGAGGTTTCCAGTTGACAGTTACGAAGATAAAAAGCAATTCCCATAGAAAATGCCATCCTCTTTCCTCACCACTAACTGAAACTCGATGGTGAAGTCTCACAGCTGGTGTGTTTGGGACACCACAAGAAATGTACCTTTTAGTGTAAGGTGAATAGAGGTAGAAAAAAATATTGTTCACATGCAAAACAGAATATTCTTAGAATTAAAAAAATATCAAACATATCTATGATGTGCACAAAAACAGCAATCATTAAACAGGGTTTCTGAGAAATGTAAAGTGACAATTCTGTATAAATAAAATGTATTGTTCTGTATACCTCACAGCATTTTTAATCCATTGCCATATACACTGTCTGGCCAAAAAAAAGTCACCGCCTGGACTTCAGAGCGTGTTATATATGGTTTGTTTGCTTCAGTTGGTCAGGTCTAGGTTCAGCAACGTTATGTCCCCAAACAAATGAGGTCAGTTGCCTACCTGAATATACTTAGTGACCAGGTTTTTCCATCAATGGGTTTTTTCTTCCCTGATTGCACATTGGACATATTCCAAGATGACAATGCCAGGATTCATCGGGCTCATATGGTGAAAGAGTGGTTCAGGGAGCATGAGACATCATTGTTACACATGGATTGACCATCACAGAATCCAGACCTTAACCCCATTGAGAATCTTTGGGATGTGCTGGAGAAGACTTTACACAGTGGTCCGACTCTCCTATCATCACTACAAGATCTTGGTGAAAAATTAATGCAGCTCTGAGTGGAACTACATGTTGTGATTTTGCATAAACGTATCAAAATAATGCCATGGCAAATGGGTGCCATAATCAAAGCTAAAGGTGGTCCAACAAAATATTAGAGTGTGTGACTTTTTTGGGACAGGCAGTGTATTAAAACATACACTGAGTAGCCAGTTTATTATGACCACCTGACGTTTGTAGGCAAATTAGCTATAATTTCGTGCTGAAGTTGCTAGAAGGCCAGACCATTATAAATAGGGAAGCAGATTGTATACCACAACATTAGTAATGATTTGTTTCTGAAGATACGGGTACACAACGCGATTTAACAGCCTTTGAACGTGTGATGATTGTTGGCGCGAGCCATGGAGCGAGTATGTTCAAGAGCAGCTGTTGTTAAAGTGTTTAAAGACTGGACTGCCAGCCGAAAATCTGGGTCTGAACGTGCAAATTGTGGCCGTCAGCGACTAGTCAATGTTAGGGCAGAACGGAGAGTGGCAAGACTGGTACAAGACAACAGAAGGGCAACAGTGCAGTGTCAGATTCGCATCACCTCGCATCACCTTTCAACATCTCGTAGAGTCACGAGGCGGCCCAACAAATCAAAAGAGATCAAATAAGAGAAGTTAATTATCCACATTTGTATGTAAAATATCAGAAAACAGCACGCACCAATCATCTTATATCCTTCGTTATTCTGCATGTTCAGTGCTTACATGAGATAAAATTCAATTGCTATGTGCTACAGCACATCATAGCCCTTAAAACTGAAATAAGTCTAGAAATATCTATCTTGTATCAAAAAACTAAATTGTCTCATTTATACATTGTAAAATAGAAAAAATATAAATGCATTAAAACAACACATGGAAAAAAAAGATCCTGCATCATATCTATATACTGTATGTAGAATGATGGCATAGTCAATTCTAATATCTGAACAGTTTTAAAAACAACAGCAGCTTAAAGAACATGGAAAGTACCAAGTCCTGTATCTCCAGACGCTAAGTCTTAAAATTGATACTACAATATAAAGTAAATTATATTAAAAGGGAATTATAAAATAAAATCTGCCAGGAACAGTGGCAGTCCGCACAACCTCTTATTATAGCAAAGTATCTTGCTAAGCGTCACCCTTTTATGCCATTCAGAATAGATGCAAAACTCGAAACCTTTTAAAATCAAAAAGAGACACATTGGGGTTTATGCATCAATGTTTTCACCCAAGATCCACACAGCTTTCACAGAAGCACATTCACATGTTTTTCCATTTGATTCCTGGGTGGAAAATGTGTGCATTAGAGTGAACGTTGTGTGAATCTTGAGTAAAAAAACACTACTATACAGACCTCATTAAGTCCCAAGTCTACTAAATCAGCATACACGCTTACCATATATCTAACCACTTTCAAAAAAAAATTCTCCGTATTCAGATCAGTAAAAGAGAACGGTTCTGCTGAAATTGGGACTTTTGGTAGGTATGTGGTTAAGAGGTCTGCATATAGCATGTTGTTAAAACATATCAAATGCCAAAACTTTTTTCTAGTTTTGGATAGAATGTGGAATGGTTAAACCCCCTGTTTGTGTCTTTGTGCCCTATTGGGTAGATTTACCTTCTCTTCCTATTCCCGAAAACACATGTGGAAGTGGGAGCAAATCTCTCAAAATTGAGGGAATCCTCTCTCTCAGACAGCTGTCACTGCAAAATGTGGCCCCGTTGGAAGATTTTTCCCTTTACTGCTGTTCCAATGACAACTCAAAAGTTTAGAAATGTTTTTTCTTCAATTTTGGTTACTACTAGGATAAATAGAAATATATTTCCCCAATAGGAACAGAAACTGTAATAGAACATGAGACGGTGGCTAATCTTCCCCTACTTTATAATCTCTTGTTTTTTTTCACAGAAATGCCAACAACCAAAAATGGCGATGAAAAATACCATACACTATGTAAAAATAATAAAAAATAAATAAAAAATAGTAAAACATAGCTCAAGTGTGCTGCATTTGCTTTGTTAGTTATATATTTATGACTCATAATAGCAATTTTTTATTTTTGGCTCAGTTCAACAATATTTAACTTATATCTTGCACCTTTAATAAAATAAAAAAGGCTGAATTCGCTAAGCTATCAGGCATGTTTTATCTTCTATAGTGATAGTAATATTTAGCCATGAGGTTTTTATTGCCTAATACTCTGCTATCAAGCAGACCTAGGTCCTAGTTCGTTAAAAAAAAAAAATCACACAAAAATCATGGTAAACCCGGATGCACGGTCCGTATTGCATGTCCTTAACGAATAAATGTTTAATTCTCAAAGTAAAACAATGAACATTTTGAATACTATAAAAAAAAGTTTTAGTACTCGCTAGTAAGGCATTTAAGTAACTTGACTCCGTAGCCCGATGTTCTACTTAAGCTACTTAATGCTCCTTAGTTAACTCTTGGCACCCTCTAGAATCTGTACTCACACTCCTTACTGCCAACCAAAGGTGAATCACTGGCTCTTAACTGTAGGCTTCTGGGCCTAAGTCAAAGGAACACCTGGTTAACTCTAGATGGGACATAAATCAAAAGTAAAGATTTCTGACTGATGAACTCAGAATTCCAATGACTCTAAATTATCTAAAGAACACTCTAAGCCTTCCTCTGGCGCTGCATTAGCATCTATATCTACTGTAAAACCTTGATGCTTCAGATTTATATGGGCATTCATAAATTTCTGCAGATATTTGGAGGTGTACAACCAGTGATGCTTCAAAACATCTTCCAGCTCATATATTTTGGACTGCCGGGCATTCATCTTTCTAAAACGTCTGAACAACTTGTTGCCAGACTCGTTTCCTTCACTGGCCCAAGCTCCAATGGAACCATCGCGTTCAATGATCTCTGGGACGTGGGCAAGGGTCTTGTGAAAATAGTTGGTAATCCTGCCCTCGTATCTGTACTTGAACTTTGTGGACAAGAGTTCTGCAAAGCGTTGAGAATGATAACTGTATTGGCACAGTAGCTCTGGGCATTCTTTGGCCGGGCAAGAAGAGCGCCATACTGGTTTCATTTTCAGGTACAAGTCCATTAGTTCTTTAAGCGCCTCTTGTCTCTCTTCGCAATGCACTAATTCGCACACTGCTTCTACAGTCTCTTTGCTCATGAGTTTCCGGGCAAAGTTTCCGTTCATTCTCATGATAGGTTTCAGGTTCAACTTCTTTCTAATGTGTTTGTCAAGTATAGTTTGCCATTTTTTTCTCTCTTCTCTGGTCGCATTGGAGTTTCTGTAGACCTCCCCTATTTCTAGCTGAAATATCCTGTAAAATTCAGCTGCATTTCCAATGTCACAATGTAAGGCATCAATGGATGGGAGGGTTTCAATAAATGGCTTTGCTGAAACTCCTTTCACTCTGTCGCGGAGCTCGTCAGCAGATTCATGGTAAGGGTTTGCCCTCCATGTCTCATAGCGCTGTAAGTTCTCAGAATGACTTCTGGTAATGGAATGGAAGACTAAGTTCTGAGAAGCTTCCAGCCTAGTAGCATCACAGAGGGTACAAATATAGACAGAGCCTGATGCTTCTAGTCCTTCTACTTCTCTCACAAGCTTCTCGTCATACCCTGTACCACGAAAGATAAATTTGAAACTTCTGAGGATTCCCCCAATCTCCAACATGAGCTCACTCGATTTCATGGTTTCTCGCTCAGCTATCAAAGGACTCAAGATGGCTGTTAGAGTTTCATGGTCTGATTCATCGGCAAGCATAAGACATAGGGGTTTGCAGCAAAGCTCTGAGTTTGGTTTGGCCTCTTCAAATATTCTAACAGACCCACTTCCGTTGGGAACACTGATGTTCATGATGGTGAATGAGAAACGTACTGCTTTCTCAGGAACTGGAGGACCACCGCCATGCTTCTCACTGACATCTCCCATTCCATCACAAGATTCTTTGACCACCACAGTGAAGGGACCACTTAGGTATTCCTCCAGATCCTGAGATTTTAAGCCTTCAAGGATATCCTCTTCCATGTCTTTTAGAGTGGAAACTAAAGCAGTATCATATCTAAACCTTTTAGAAATAGCTTCCACTGGGTATTCATCAACTGAACTATTGAGTCCTGAAAGGCCATCAATGATGCCAACATCTGTACTGGTAGAGACATTTGTCAGAGGAGGTTTCCATTCAAAGGGATGATACCCTGGCAGCAAGGCCTTTTCTGCATTTCTGAGAGCATGGAGTGGCTGAAAGATTTGACGACCAGTTGTGGCTTTTACTGTCCTGTACATTTTGTGATACTGGCTGCAACTCAGGAAGGTGTTTACTCTTATTGCAAGACAAACAGCGGGGTGAAGACCTGCTCCTCTACCTTCCATGATGGCTTCTAACTCATCTGCTTGCCTGTGTTCATTCTTTGCTCTTAGAGCCAACAGAAAGAGAGTCAAGCAAACCGATCTAACATCTCCCCCTTCCTCTTTCTCAGCAAAGGCCTTTACTTGCATCTTTAGCTCTCTAAGCCGGTGTTTTTGAGCTCTCCTTGTCAATGACAGCAGGTGTTGTCTGGGACGTCCACCTTTGTTGATATGAGCATAGGCCTCTTTACCTTTAATCTCTTTGTGTTTGGAGATGTGGTGTGAGTATTTTCCAAGAGTGACCTCTTCATCACACCCAGCCACTGTGCATTTTAGCACCAAGGAATTTAAAATGTTCAGATAAGATTTCACTGGTGTTGTAAAGTCAGTTGGGAAACAAGTATACCTGCAGGCTGGGCAGTAACAGCCCATGATCTTGATATACTTAACAATGCAATTCCTGCAGAATAGGTGCTTGCATGCAGTTTGTATTGGATCAAACAGAATATGTTCACACACCTGGCAAGTCACCGACTTGACAAAGTCAGAAGGATATTCCACAACCAGGAGATTGGCATCAAGGTGGATTTTCTTGCAGCTGGTCTTTATCTGATTTAGAGCTTTGCTGTTCTTCCAAAAGGATGTGGTATTTCCATTTTTGACCTTTTTCCCATGTTCTACACTGATTTTGCGTTTTTTGGGCAGGAGAGAACTCTGAATGAGCCCTCCTTTTCTTTTTCCCCAGGTTTTGGAGTAATTGCAAACTTTACATGTGGTTGAGTGAGACTTCCACTCCACAACTTTATTTCGAGGGAAATAAACTTCACTGGAGGTATTGCTGAACTTCTGATGCATGATTGTCCAGCAGTTATGACAGAAGCGGGTTGGGTGAATGGTGTCCAAATCACCCCTGACATCAACCTTGAAAACCTTTGTGATAAGTTCAGGCCAAGAGGTTGCTTTCTTCTCTCTCCGTCTTAGGACTTCTTGAGTTTCATCATCCACGGGCCCGTGGACTGGATAGTTTCTGCTCTGTTGATCTATTTTAAAAGAAATGCCACAAATACGGCACAGGTGTTGCAAATTTGCCGTATGAGAATCTTCCTCCATTCTTTTCAGCTCTGAGTCATTGTCCCCCATGCATTCTTCCTGACTCATACATTCTGAAGGTGGCGGTGATAAAGTTCCGAGGTCAAGGCCATTCGATCTGACATTAAAATAGGGTGACGTCTCCTGGGAGCTGGTGCAAGACACCCTATAATCATCTTGTTCCTCTTGAGAGGGGGTCCTTTCCAAAGATTTCACTCGAAACAGCTTAAACTTCCAGTCGGAAAACTTCATGTATGGCTGGTGCATTTTGCTGAGTGCTGGATCCCGTGGCACAGAGACCAACGGAAAATCTATGTTCTTGATTGCTGAAATGTAAAAAAGAACATATATGAATAAAAACTGAACAGCAAATCTACATGTTTTTACAATTTGTTGGTGAAATTTAACTTGCCTTTTTAAAGGTTTGTTTGACAAAAATATAAAAACTTTGCAGTTACTTATTCCAATATGCTGAAGCCAAAATCAATAGACCTTGTTAACTTCATGCTAGTTTTCAGGCACTTGGCAGGTGGGACAGAAGCACTTGGCCAGTGACCTGCAAGTGTTTGGTTCCAAAATTGTGCACTGAACTCCATGGATCAGTTTTACACTCTTGGGCATTCCAATGTGATTATTTAAGCACTCCCTGCAGAGTTCAGACCAAGACTGAATTTTGTTCTTTATGGCAGTTCTACAAACTTGTCCAGATACTGATACTGATACTGGTCAGTCTATATGATTACTGATGCACAGACATAAGCTAAAGAAGCATTTCTATAAATACTGTAAAATGTAACACAATAAACTTTTTAAAGATAACATAATATCTATAATATGATCCCTTTAAAATAATATCTATACTATAATACCTATGTTCTTACTTTGTTGGATTTGGGGCTGTCAAATAATGGAAGTCTTCAACTGGCTTGAGCAATGGAGGGTTTCTGGTGTGTTTGAGGAGAGGGCATCCTCCAGGTACTTATACCCCATATGTCCCATGTTCGGAAACTCAATTTAGGTTAGGAATTGCACTTTGCAGAGGTGCTCCAGCACAGCAGTGTGGCTTCAAATGTATGTTGTATCCCAGGATTAGTAGGTTTTGATGTGTTAACGAGCTGAATTTTGCATTTAACACAATTAATTTTCTTTAAATACATGTATGTGATTTGCTTGTGTTGCAACACTGCCAACATTGAAATGATAATGATATAATCAATAGCCACTTAACATTTCAATTTACACTAACAGGCTAACAAATCTATTAACGCATAAAGTGTATAATAAAACACCATAGTCTTATTTACCAAGGCAAATAGCAGTAAACAAAGTGCTGTAACTAAAAGCAACCAATCACAGTTTATTGTTCCAAAATGATGAAAAGTAAAATCTGATTGGGTTCTCTGGGTTACCGCACTCAGCACATTACTGCTTGGTTTGACTGTGCATATCTGAATGTCCATACCAGCCAGATTCCAGGTTGTATCTGAAAGCAGAACCCCAGCCAAAACATTTTTTTTCCTAATGGATTTAATTGCTGAGTGCCCATTGGAGAGATTACTCCTCACGGTAGCCCTTATGTATGAACAGTGTGCTAACAAGGAAAGTTCTGGTTACCCATAGTAACCTCCAGCTATGCAAAACTGAGAGTTGGAGGCTGATTAGCTGCTACGGGCAAAATTGTTTTATTAACTTTTTACACATCAGCCCCTTTTGTGTCGTGTGGTAGCGGGAGGTAGTAAGGGCAAACCTTCCCAACTAGATCCCAGATAGCAAAAATAAAAATTTGTTAAAAGTTAACCCTCCCTGCTCTTTTCTAACATAGGAATTTAAAATAAAAACAGATTTGGGCTGGGGTTCCCCTTTAATACAGTCACCTGTCCTGAAAAATATAAAAAAATTTTAAATGATCTCTGTGCTAATACTGGTCCAGGAGCAAGAAAATACCAACCAGTTCACCACACATAATCCCGGCTATAAATTATAGAAATACTAGGGTTCAGAGAGAAATTCACTGACCATATCATTACACATGGCGACAGTTCAAGTGCATATTAAAATATACACAAAACACATGAAAGGGACTTCAAAAGCCTCAACGCTTTGTAAAACATGATTAAGGGCTTTTGTACTCGGGCGTTGATATCAAACACATCCAGCTGAGCTCAAACACATGTGTTCCCATGCAGTAGACTGTGTTTAACTGCCTCTACCTGCGATGCAAACACATCTCCAATAGGACTGGCTGCATTCAGTGAAACGCAATACATAGCAGGTAAAAAGCAGTCTAAATAGGAATCAGCTGACGTGTTAAATAGAGGTAAATAATATCCATGTACATGAACCCCAAACATTTGTATTAAAGGGTCAATTCCCCCATATTACATTTCAGTATTAGGTAGATGTGGAAGGGTAAAACTGACATTTTCTGCTATCTCTTTGGGGACTCTATTGGTGAGAGCTCCGCACTGAGTTCACAGGTCTACATACCTACTGTGCCCAGTATGAGGGACTCCCACCATTCTTGTTTGAGTTTTATTGATTTTCTATTTTTAGAGTCAGGAATTCAAACTGGGAGATCTCACTGACAGAGTATTGGAGACATATACTGTAAGTATTTAGGGCTGACTCAGCCCAACTTTGCTCTATGAATAACTAAAAATTTGAAACAAAGGAGTTATCCTTTAAATAAAAATTAAGTGTGCAGCCCTAGCCTATGATAGCCATAGAATTTGCAACATTTAGGCAAGAAAGGCAAGGCAAGGGAAGGAAAAGAAAAGAACGCAAAGGAAAAGGAGAAAAAAGAGAAAGGAAATTAAATGAAAGGAAAGTAAAGAAAAAAAAAAGAAAAGGAGAAAAAAGAACGGTATTGAAAGGAAAGAGCGAGAGTGAGAAAGAAAGAAAGAAAGAAAGAAAGAAAGAAAGAAACAAACAAAGAAACAAAGAAATAAAGAAAGAAGAAATACATACAGGGTTATTAACAAAAGGGTGAAGAGTTTGGAGAAGGCAGGAGAAGTGAACAATCTAGGACAACATAGCTGAACTGGAAAGTGAGCTGAATTGGAGAATTTTTCCAAATCATTCTATGTTGTCCTAGACCAGTGGTGGCGAACCTTGGCACTCCAGCTGTGCCAAAACTACAAATCCCAACATGCATCTGCCTCTGGGAGTTATGTCTGTGGCTGTCAGAGCCTTGCAATGCCTCATGGGACTTGTAGTTCCAAAACAGCTGGAGTGCCAAGGTTCGCCATCACTGTCCTAGACTGTTCACTTCTCCTGCCTTCTCCAAACTCTTCACCCTTTGTGAATAACCCTAATAGTCTTTCAACATTCACCAAATGATGAAATATACATTTTGAGTGGAATATCCCTACAAACACACACTAGGCAGATGCTATTAATGATGCTGCCCATCCTCTGGTCCAGAGGTCACTATCTTACACCTGCTTCTGAGCCTCATTCAAACATAAGAAGAGTCAGTGAAAAAAATCCCTAGTTAATAATATTGTAGAATATCGAAGGAATCCATTATCACAAATAGAGCTCTTTGACATGCAGCAGTTCACTCTTTAAAATAACATATCTATATGAATATCAGAAATCATGTTAAAAAGTATTATGAAAATCTCATTTTGTCTAATTTTGAAGGAATAAAGAGCCCCCAACCATCTCTGCACAGCACTCAGAGGTTCAAATAGAAGGCATTCAGATCATTGGTTTTCTCCTGCTTATTATTTGGCAGCGGCGGCATGAATTTAAGACGTCTGAGAGGTTTCTGCTCTGATCAGTCTGCTTTAGGACGCTGTGACATGGTTTCATAGGTGACAGGCTCACTTTTATCATTAATAACCAATTAGCTGACCTTTGTGCGATGGCACACTTTCGCAACAAGTCTGCAGACAGGTACTGAGGACTGCCGTGAGTGACGCCAAAGCGATATTCCATAGTAACAGCGGCAAGCTGTGCCAAAACTACAAATCCCAACATGCATCTGCCTCTGGGAGTTATGTCTGTGGCTGTCAGAGCCTTGCAATGCCTCATGGGACTTGTAGTTCCAAAACAGCTGGAGTGCCAAGGTTCGCCATCACTGTCCTAGACTGTTCACTTCTCCTGCCTTCTCCAAACTCTTCACCCTTTGTGAATAACCCTAATAGTCTTTCAACATTCACCAAATGATGAAATATACATTTTGAGTGGAATATCCCTACAAACACACACTAGGCAGATGCTATTAATGATGCTGCCCATCCTCTGGTCCAGAGGTCACTATCTTACACCTGCTTCTGAGCCTCATTCAAACATAAGAAGAGTCAGTGAAAAAAATCCCTAGTTAATAATATTGTAGAATATCGAAGGAATCCATTATCACAAATAGAGCTCTTTGACATGCAGCAGTTCACTCTTTAAAATAACATATCTATATGAATATCAGAAATCATGTTAAAAAGTATTATGAAAATCTCATTTTGTCTAATTTTGAAGGAATAAAGAGCCCCCAACCATCTCTGCACAGCACTCAGAGGTTCAAATAGAAGGCATTCAGATCATTGGTTTTCTCCTGCTTATTATTTGGCAGCGGCGGCATGAATTTAAGACGTCTGAGAGGTTTCTGCTCTGATCAGTCTGCTTTAGGACGCTGTGACATGGTTTCATAGGTGACAGGCTCACTTTTATCATTAATAACCAATTAGCTGACCTTTGTGCGATGGCACACTTTCGCAACAAGTCTGCAGACAGGTACTGAGGACTGCCGTGAGTGACGCCAAAGCGATATTCCATAGTAACAGCGGCAGACTGTGTTTGCCTTCTTTTCTGGGTAAAAACGCCGGCTTATGGTTTCTTTTCTATTAATAACATTGGCAGCAATTTCCATTTTTTAAAGCCCAGGCTGGTACAATACCTGCCAGGTTGCAACCCTACCGCAGAGCCACAGGACCACGCTTGGTCATGTGACCTGAATAAGTGCCCCTCTCTAGGTCATTGGCAAGCTGGTCAGGCTCGCCTGCCAGCAAGAAAACAGATAGATGTATGTACTTTACCTGCTGTCAACCTGTCAGCGCTCACACGAAGTGTCATTCAAATTCCCAGCCTGGGATAACAAGTGTCAGTGTTTTTCTGTCTGCCAGAAAGCTGTGAGCCTTTATTTATCTTTCCTTCCAGAATTCAAATGTCTACACTCAGTCCTGACAGCCAATGAGAGAAGGGAACCCCACTGACCCCCTTTGCCGCAGCTGTACATGGGCCCTGGGCCCTGCCCCCTCCCCCCTCCCCCCTGTTCTGTGCACCTGGGATATGGTGTTTTGCAAGGATAGCGGTGGTTAAGCCACAATGCTTTGCAGAGCATCGCCGTCATCTGGCTTGTTGGCCGCTGGAGGGAGGCAGTGCATGACACTCACAGCTGTGTCGCTGTGTCACTCCAAAACACGGTTTTCGTTTTTCTGGGTGTTGTTTTTGTGGGTCGAACGCGCTGTCAACAGACCCTCACGTGTCAGGGCAAACAGCAAACAAGAACAGGTCTCACACGGCTGGCCAAACGGCGTTTTGTTCCATTGTTTGTGACAGGAGCATGTGGTTGCAAGTGAGAGATACAGATATATGTGACTTTAAACAACACTATACCGGGCCCATGAGATTTGTTTTTTTCTTGTAATTTTATAGCGTACCTAGCATCAGATATAGTTGTCTTTTTAATTTTAAAAAAAAGGAAATAAAGTTCAATTGAATCTTCAGTTTAAATCAGCTAAATACATTCCAGGAACATCAAAACAAGAAGTGTTCGAGCCCATTCAGATGGGCGTGCACGTGCGTAAAATGACCCGATCCTGGAAGGGACAGGTGCTGCATATGATTGCGCGCAGCAGCCTGATCTTCCCTAGGCGAGGACGTGGTTGCATGCAATTACATCCAGTCACATGCACACCTAACCTGCACATCCTTGCGGATCCGGGTGCCAGAGAAAGAAAGAAAGAAAGAAAGGGAAAAGAAGGGAAAAAAAGAAAGAAGTGCGGGAAACCCAGACCTGCATGGATGTGACCGCATGTAATTGTGTGTAGCCGCGTCCTCCCATAGGGAAGAACAGGCTGCTGCACGCAGGAACACACAGCACCCGTCACTTCTGGGATCAGGACATTTTACAGGCGTGCACAGTGTACAGATCTGACCAGTGGCGTCTCAAGGGGGATGCGGGGGTGCGGCCCGCACCTGGGTGACACCATTGCAGTGGAGGCACCAAAACGACTCTAAAAAGTCGGGCACACGGTCATGGACCGAGCGCCCGACAGTATCAGAAGAGAGGCATACCTCTCTCTGCCGTCACCCATCACTAAGATGGCCGCTGGCAGGCGTCAAGTAGATGACCCCCAAATGCGCACGATGACCTCACAGCGTAGTGTCACCTGGTCTCCGCTCTGGGTGACACCCGGCCTCGGGATGCCCCTTGGCGATTGCGTTCTGGGAAAATGGGGTGTGGGCGCTGACTGGGAATAGTCAATCACGGGAAGGGGGAGAACTGGTGTAGGGTGGCGGAGAGGAGGGTGTCAGGAGAGAGGAGGGGACCCGGCGGCATACCTCATCCCGCCGGGTGAACGTCCCCTCCTCTCTCTGCCGACGTCCATCACGCCGGCAGGCGTCAATCAGATGGCTGCACATGCGCGATGACAACACGGTGGTGTGACACCCGGTGGTGTGAAACCCAGCCTCGGGACGCTCCTGGATCTGACCCATCGGAATGAGCCCTTCAATGTCTTACAGTTTGTTTTATTTCTAAAGCAGCCACAGCCTGAGTAGAAAAGCTTGTCCCCTACCAGCAGCCACAGAGAAAGCAGCATTGTTCTCTTTGAAGAAAGTATTTGAAGTGTTGAAGTCAGAGGTTTAACATAAATTGCTTGGCAACTTTTTGAAGCAGATCAGCAATCTAAGCACAAATCTACCCAACTGAGCTAGTACTTGAGTCTGATGTAATCCAGTGCAGGCAGATCCAACAGACATTGTGGATCAGCGCACAGTGCACTGCAGCCTAGAAGAATCATATCACCCACAAGGCAGCAGCCTAGGGCCTGATGGATGATTAGGTGGCCTAGCTATAATCTTCATGCTATTGCAGTTCACTAAGGGGATACAATCCCAGTGTCCCAATGTGACACGGACATAGGTGGTAGCATTATTATTATTCAGGATTTATATAGCACCAACAGTTTGCACAGTGCTTTACAACATATAGGGAGACAGTACAACCGCCTCTCATAGCTATGCCACGTACCTACCTGTAAATTTGGTTAAGAAAGGCAAAACAATGATGTCCAAAAGTGAACTGGGTGCATCCATGTCACTGACGTATCATTGTTTTCCCCACTCTGAAGTTTACACTGATCATACACGGTTTCTGCAGTGTACACTGGTGCAATACTGGTTTACTGCAGTGTAAACTGGTTGTACACTGGTTTTTGTAGTAGGCTGATCATCTACTGGTCAATCATATTGATTTCTACAGTGTAGGCTGATCATTTATTGGTGAGCTATGCGGGGTTAATGGTGGGCTGTGCAGGGTCAAGGGTGGGCTGTGTGGGGTTAATGGTGGGCTGTTTAGACTCTCAGGTGGCTGTACAGGCTCTCAGGTGGGCTGTGCAGGTTCCATGGTGGGCGGTGCAGACTCTCAGGAGGGCTGTGTGGGGTCTATGGTGGGCTGTGCAGACTCTCAGGAGGGCTGTGTGTGGTCTATGGTGGGCTGTGCGGACTCTCAGGTGGGTTGTGCATGGGTAAAGGTGGGCAGTGTGTCAGGAGGTTGCCCATGGCAACCAATCAGCATCCACCTTTCATTTTCACACCTTAACTGAACAAACTGAAGAGAGAAGCTGATTGGTTGCCATAGGCAACCGCTCCAGATTCTGTCTGCTCCAGGTTTGATCATTTCCCCCCTCAGTGTTTTATCGTATTTGTAGTGAAGATTACATTTCCTAATTTTGCACTGTACACAGAATAAATTCTGTTGATGAATTCTTCCAGTGAATTTTTTGTCATTTCAATAAAAATCTACAGACACTGATCGATCATTACAGAATTGTCTTCCTGGTGGGATTTTAGATTTTCTTTACTGAATCTCTATTTACGCACTGAATGTGGAGTCAATAAAAGAACAAGGAAAGGACAATAAAGAACAATCTTAGAATTGTGAGGATCACATGGACTCATCTGATGAATTTGCTTAGAAAGAACTTTTCACAGTATTGTCCCGCAGATCCTAATGCAGATGCTGCCCCCAAGAGGACGATATGAGAAATGACACCGCTATCTCTATTTATGCTAAGCATTCATATATGCATGTACACTATATTGTCAAGAGTATTGGGACACCCCCTACAAATCATTGGATTCAGGTGTTCCAATCACCTCCATGGCCACAGGTGTATAAAATCACGCACCTCGGCATGAAGACGCTTCTACAAACATTTGTGAAAGAATGGGCCACTCTCAGGAACTCAGTGAATTCAAGCGTGGTACCGTAATGGGTTGTCACCTGTGCAATAAGTCCATCCGTGACATTTCCTTGTTACTAAACATTCCGCGGTCACCTGTTAGTGGTATTATAACAAAGTGGAAGCAACTGGGAACAACAGCAACTCAGCCGCAAAGTGGTAGGCCACGTAACATGACAGAGCGGGGTCAGCGCATGCTGAAGCGCACAATGCGCAGAAGTCGCCAACTGTCTGCAGAGTCAATAGCTACAGACCTCCAAACTTCATGCGGCCCTTAATTGGCACAACATTGCGTAGAGAGCTTCATGGAATGGGTTTCCATGGCCGAGCAGCTGCATCCAAGCCTTACATCACCAAGTGCAATGCAAAGCGTGGGATGCCGTGGTGTAAAGCACGCCGCCACTGGACTCTAGAGAAGTGGAGACGTGTTCTCTGGAGTGACCAATCACGCTTCTCTGTCTGGCAATCTGATGGACGTGTCTGGGTTTGCCGGTAGCCAGGAGAACGGTACTCACCTGACTGCATTGTGCCAAGTGTAAAGTTTGGTGGAGGGGGGATTATGGTGTGGGGTTGTTTTTCAGGGGTTGGGCTCCGCCCCTTAGTTCCAGTGAAGGGAACTCTTTACATACCAAGACATTTTGGACAATTTCCTGCTCCCAACATTGTGGGTACAGTTTGGGGATGGCCCCTTCCTGTTCCAACATGACTGCGCATCAGTGCACAAAGCAAGGTCATGACCGAATGCCCAACTTTTCAGAGGGGAGTGACACCAAAATGACTGACAATGGTGTCACATGGATGTGGGCTGAACCCTCCTAGTGACACCACTGATATAGTCCATTCCCCAGGCAAACAGAATTGGCTCCACAGAAAAACAATGGACACTCACAGACGCTCACAGTGTGTATTGAAGGCAGAGTAAGCAATTTCAGTCCAGGAGAGGAGACGGTACAATTGTGCAAGACTGAAGGGAAGGCCGGAGCTTTAATTTCTGGCATGCACATGTGCAACATAAAAATGAGCAGGACACTTCAGTGGCACATTGACCTACAAAATATTCACTTCAACCACCAGAGGGCGACATCTGCTTTGAAATATCTGTCTGGATATAATTTTGCTTCTAAGTATACACAAAGCTTTTCTTTTTTTTGCTAAGATTTACTGCTTACTTCCTATCCTGGGGACAACCTTTTTCCTAGACAGGAAGTGACAGAACTAGATCTGCAACAGAGCCTCAAATGGCAGTAAAACCCAACAGGAGTTCTAATCCTCCCCCACTCTATGCAAAACAAGAAATAAAAAGTTATGGGTATACTTTCACGTGGAACTTTAGCCATTTTTTCAGAAGAATAAACTTTGCATATCTGTTTTACTCTTAAAAAAGAAAATTCTGTCTCCAAATATTTTTTATAGTGTACATGGCCCATGGTGACAATTCATTCCCAGCTTCTGTAAGATGGCGAGAATAGAACCTGAAGCCAGGATGAAATTAAATCACAAGTAGTCTACAAATGGCTTAAAAGGAGTCATGACAAATTAAAAAAAGGGGTGGAGAAGATGGTGGTGTTGGTGTATTGGGCAACGAGGAACAATGCCTCAGCAGGCAATGGGAAGGACAATGCCCCAGTGGTCAATGGGAGGAACAATGCCCCAGTAGTCAGCTGGAGGAACAATACCCCATCGGCCCAGAGGGAGGGACAATGCCCATGTGGTCAGTGGGAGAACAAAGCCCCCCCGTGGTCAGTGGGAGGAACAACACTGGACAGTCAGTGGGAAGAAGAATTCCCCCGTGCTCAGAGGGAGAAACAATTCCCCATCGGCCAGAGTGAGGAACAATGCCCCCGTGGTCAGTGGAAGGAACGATGCCCCCGAGGTCAGTGGAAGGAACGATGCCCCAGAGGTCAGTGGAAGGAACGATGCCCCAGAGGTCAGTGGGAAGAACAACAGTCGGCGGTCAGTGGCAAGAAGAATGCCCCCGTGCTCAGAGGGAGAGAAACAATTACTCACCAGTCAATGGGAGGAACAATGCCCCAGCAGTCAACTAGAGGAACAATTCCCTATCAGCCAGAGAGAGGAACAATGCTCCCGTGATCAGTGTGAGGAAGAATGCCTCAGTGGTCAGTTGGAAGAACAATGCCCATGTGGTCAGTTGGAAGAACAATGCCCATGTGGTCAGTTGGAAGAACAATGCCCATGTGGTCAGTTGGAAGAACAATGCCTATGTGGTCAGTAGGAAGAACAATGCCCATGTGGTCAGTTGGAAGAACAATGCCTATGTGGTCAGTTGGAAGAACAATGCCCATGTGGTCAGATGGAGGAACAATGCCCACGTGGTCAGTTGGAGGAACAATGCCCACGTGGTCAGTGGGAGGAACAAAGCACTTACATTAGAGGTGATTATGAAGAAACTAATGCCTAGCCATTGTTGTCAGTGACGGGAATCCACCATCATTGGTGTCAGTGCGGATGATGAACAGTCACTGCATTGCATACATTAATAAAGGGGGGGCCGGCTGCAGCTGTGCAGAACTTTGGAACGGTTCAGGCCGGCAGATCACACTTACGTGCAGTTACACAGACTTAAGGAACAGGATCCTAGACAAAGGGAGGAGAAACCTCACCGCAAATACCACACTCATCTCCGTCCACCTTAACTCTTAAAGTAAAACTAAAGCCAAAAAGTTTTGATAGTGCAAGAGAGTTATAACCCCTGTCAGCTTCTTTTGTCATCTGTGTCCCATTAGGGAGATTTCCCTTCACTTCCTGTCCAATAGCCACAACAGGAAGTGAGAGAAAAAGTGAGGGAAATCCCTGGTGGTCAGCAGTGTCACCAGAACCAGTGTCCCCATTGGAAGATTTCCCATTTATTCTTGTTTTGGGATTTTATTACACTTTCAGTGATAACGGTCACCTGGACAAGTAGAGGGGGTGGAGCTCCCTAACAGGGACACAGACAGCAATAAAAACAGGACAGGGGTTCTAATTCCTCTCCACTCGATCCAAAAACAAAAGAAAAAAGTTTTGTTTTCAAGATTGCTATTTCAATTTGCAATATCCAATAGCAGCCTTGCTATTGCTAAGCCGCCCTGTGCTGCTGTCAATCAGCAGAGGAGGACCTGATGGAGAACTTCGGGTCCACATCTGCTGATTGACAGCAGCAGTGGGCGGGTGCAATAGCTATTTTGCTATTGGATATTGAAAATTGAAATAGCCAATAGAAGCCTAGCTATTCATTCCTGACTGATGGCGGCCCTGATGTTAGAATGAAGAAAATCAGATATCAGGGAAAGATGTATTCTGCTAGATAGAGCAGAGTAAACCTTTCAGGGAGAAAATTTTTCTCTCCCGGGCGGCCGGGAGCCTCTGTCTTATAGCGGAAGACTCCCGGAATGTCCAGGAGATTTGGAATGTGTTGCATCACGCGCGGTACTGCTGTTACCTGCCAGCGGCCATCTTGGTGATGGTGGCAAGCAGAGAGGAGGGGACTTTCACCCGGTTGGATAAGATATGCCCTCCTCTCTCGAGTAACTGGCGGGCTCTCAGTCCATGACCGACTGCCCGACTTCCCAGAGGGGGGTGACACCAAAATGACTGTCAGTATACGGCATATATATTATACAAATCTCACCCGGATCCCAGTTCTTAGCAGACACTTGGTCTTTTGGAGGTAAAACCTTGCTTCCTGACGACAAGAGTCCTTGCATATGTTATATAGCTCATACTGGAACAGGGGTGTGTTGTATGCTCCATATTGGCAAGGGGCGTCCCGAGGTGGTGCCACCAAAATGACTGACAATGGTGTCACCCTCCAATGGTGTCACCCGGATGAAGGCCGCAACCCCCCCCCCCCCCCCCCGCGCGTGGTCGGCGCTTCCGGTTTATTTTTATCCCCCCCTGACCCCTCACCTTGATTCCCGGGATCCGCTGCCCCATCTTGGATCCCGGGACCGGCTCCGAGGGCGTCAGG
>NW_017306553.1:678334-681596 GCF_000935625.1 Nanorana parkeri
CCCCCTCTTGTGATGCCACTGAACTAACGTACTTGAATCACTTTTCTTCTGAGTTTGGTGTCACTTTAACTTCATTCATGGATACATTGTTGCAATGTATCTTTTCGTAATCCTCGCCTGCTCACCAGAGACTTGGACTTTGAGTGTTGACACAATTTAAACACACTTGAGTTGGCATACATTGACATTTTTTTTTAAGAGGAACTCCAGGAAGTGTATAAAATAACCCATTCAGTGGGGCAATCAATGGAAGACCAGCAGCAGTGCACATCATGACACACGTAAACACACAATGCCATGCATTAATGCGCTTTATGATGCATGTTGACATTCAATACAAACGCACTGTAAAGCTTTTTTTTTTTTATGTGTGACTACGCATATCACTGCACATTTCTATTTAATTCGATTGAAAACACAGCCCTGGTACAGAAAGTGAAGGGAAAATGTACCCAATGGTACAAAGACAGCAAAAAACAAAAAAAAACCTCACTGGGTTTTTCATTTCGCCTTACTCTAATTAAAAGAAAAAAATGCCCATAAGTACATTTCAAGCCAAATGTTATGTTTAATTAGTTTGACCAAATTTCATTATGTAGCTTAAAACTGTCCAGCAGCAAAAGGGTTAAAATCAGCAAAAAGGGGTGTCTAGCAAAAGTAGAGTTGGGTTTTAATAATATCCCGGGCTGGACTGTCTTATAAATACAATCAGATACATATTCAATCATATGCACTCCCTCTGCAGACGCCACCCCGCCCAGGCGAAACTGGCACCTTGCCAGCACTTCAAATGGCGCTGCCAGATGGTCAGAGTGGACACGCCCTGCGTCAGGGCTTTTCCTGTCACGTGCGGCGGAAGCGAGCTCCGCGATCCAGAGGAGAACCCGGAAGTTGGCTGAAGAGGGAAACTGAGCGGAGGTAGAGAGGGGGATCGGAGCTCGGTGAGTGTTACCACAGAGTGGGCGCTGCGGCGGTCCCGGGGTCACGTGACGGGTTTGACCTCTGATAGCTTGTTTCACACTTTTATCAACCGGGTAGAAGTCACTTTGGCATTGTGGTAATCGCTTGTTGACAGGGGGCTTGTCGGGGGGCAACCTTCACTGCTTTCAAATGTGCTTGAAATTTGTGACATTAGAGCTATATAAAGCTCAGGCACCGCCAGTGACAGTCCCAGAATGCCCTGTATGTCAAAGGCTGCCGGGGCTTGCTGGGAGATGTAGTCTTTTAAGCTGGAGGTCCAGCTACCCTCCACAGTGCCTGTTGCTGGTTTCTCCTTGTTTACCATGGATGTCAGAGAAGCAGATTATTCAGATGTTTCTGAGTTATGTTCATAACGTCGTTTGTTATTTTTACGGTTTATGCCCATTTATTGCATACTGGCTCGATGGTGTTCGATAAATTCAGGAATATTTGTTTTGATTAAAATATATATACATACCTATGGCTGTCGTCTTGCAATGCCTCATGGGACTTGTAGTTCCAAAACAGCCGGGGTGCCAAGGTTGCCCACCGCTGATGCATACAGCGTCCTTGTAACCTCCCCAGCACCAAATTGAAATCTCAAACAGTGTGATTTGGTCTTTCCTGAACTTCAAAACACTGCCTGTAAGTGTGAGGTGTTTATAGTTCCAATCAGGAGGAAAGCAGCCTAGGGTGACAACGCTGCTCCTCCCATAGCTGCAGTTCAGCGAGCGTTGTCACCTAGGACAGGAAGTGTGCCACTGGCAGGATTGCCTGGTGAAGAAAACAAAAGCTTCTGCCACCTCTAAGGCCCCGTGTGTTACATGTTTGGATTCGGATACACTTTATATTTCAGTGTTTAGGAGCCGCACATTGTCATTGACGCAGACAGAGCCGGGCCCCTGGAGGTCCTTCCTGCACGTGATGTATATGTGATAAGCAGAGCGTTCCTCGTAGGAAGGGGAAGGTGTAGCTGGAAATCTAAATAAGGAGGCATGGAAAATGGATTTGGAAACGGTGACAGAAAGAATTTTCCATTGTTGGAACGTATGGCGGCCGCACAGGAAGTCCAACTTACCCGCCGTGTTCCACCCAGATTTAAGTTCAAGCATAGCACCACGCTCCACCTTAAATCCACCATATTTAGAGGGGGGACGTAGCACCACGCTCCACCTTAAATCCACCATATTTAGAGGGGGAACGTAGCACCACGCTCCACCTTAAATCCACCATATTTAAAGGGGGGAACGTAGCACCACGCTCCACCTTAAAGCCACCATATTTAGAGGGGGGAACGTAGCACCACGCTCCACCTTAAATCCACCATATTTAGAGGGGGAAAGCTATGGTGTGTGTTGGGGGGGAGGAGTCATCCATTCGCAGATCTAGAGCAATGAGAAGAACTACAAGTCTCACCGCGGCGGAGGTGCTCGTACGTCTCAGCGGAGCATGTGTGGGAAAATCCATCATGACAGCAGAATTGCGACATCATCGGGTTTCCCGGAAGCCGTGGGGAAAATCCCGCGCTATGTATGGAGGACTCTCATGTAGGCGGATCTGAGGATTGGAAGGATCCGGAAGGAATGTTTATTTTTGATACAAGAACGTGAATAGCGGATCATCCCGATGGAATGTTTTTTTGATATTTGCTGGAAATCCTTTTCTATTCTTAGCTCTGTTCATACATGGGGGGGGGAGGGGAGGAATACATTCTCATTCCATGTGCAGATTCCGCTTCCTGCCTCGGGGTGCTGCACAGTGGTTGCGCTTTACTGCTCCTTCTCGCCAGATAGGTCTATGAGTGGCCCCGTTCATTGGTCTCAGTGCGTTCCTCGCGTGGCTGATGCTTTGATGCGGTTAAAGGGCCAGTTCACCTTTTTCACAAGAAATTTAAGGGGAACTAACTCGCAACATGCCCCCCGAGAGTATCTGCTGCCCCCTGCTGGCTCCTTGTGACTCTGCTCCCTCCAAATGTTTCTGTGGTTGCATTGTAGCGGGGGGGGGGAACATTTAAAGGGCTAGATCGCAAAAAATTAAAAGGCGCCGAACTAACGCACAACAAACTTTCTCAACCAAACCCTTTCCCCGTCCCCGCTGCAGGATGTAAAGCAACACAAGGCTTGCGGTGGAGAACAGTCATTCGTCAGCGCAGTGATGTAGCCAATGCGTTCTAATGCGTTCCGTCTCCAGGAACAGCATCCCAAAGCAAGAAAGAAGAAATTCTCATTGGTCAGCTGACCAATTGTAGCTCCCCATTGCAGCCCCTGTAGTAAGGTTTTCCAGGGCCGGGGCTGGTGTGGGT
>NW_017306553.1:681609-685603 GCF_000935625.1 Nanorana parkeri
GGTGACACCCCTCCGTGACGTCATCGCGCATGCGAGGTCGTTTTGACGCCTGCCGGCGACCATCTTGGTGATGGACACTGGCAGAGAGAGGAGGGGATGTTCACCAGGCGGGATAAGGTATGCCGCCGGGTCCCCTCCTCTCTCCTGACACTAACCCCCCTTGTGACGCCATTGCTATCCCTTTTAAGGAGAGGGGGGTATGAGTAAGAGCTCTCTAGTGGCTAATCCGAAAACCATTTTTATAGTCCCTAAAACGTGTAAAAAACCCGTCGTATGAAACCCATGGGCGCCACACGCAAAAGCGGTCTGCCCGGGAACGCCCACTCTGATACCTGCCCACCAGGCCATTTTGATATTTGCATAACCCCTCCCAAGAGCCAGCCCACTGCTTGTTTCAGGGCCGAGGGCTCTTGAGATGAGTACTAAGGCAGGGCGCTGCGATGGTTTCTAGAATGTATGCACAGCACTGTGCCGACCCCTCTCACCAGCCATGATCTTCCTGCACTGCCTAGAGAAGCACAAAGACTTGGTGGTGACATCGTTGGGTCTGAAATATGGTCTGTAATAAAAAAAAAAGAGGAGGGGCCGAGGAATGTGAATTATAAATAGAGGAAACTTCATCTGTAAAGTGTGAGCTGTGTATGACCGGAGCCGTGTCGTCATCTATAGCCAGTGACTGATCGACTCACAAAGAGACATTTAACCCTGCGAGCCAATCTTCTCCGGTGTCTGGTCACCTGCTGAGTGACAACCTCCCGGAGTACTGATAGGAAAGCGGTCATGGAAAGTCCCCAGTGATCGCAGTCCTGCCCTGCACGTGTCAGTCCTGTTCTGCCCGGACTCGGCTCCCGAGGTTGTGGTAAGTACGGAGGGATTCTCTTATCGGCAGCGCGGAAATGTCCGGAATCTGAACAGGGAGAGAAATCTGAATTTGTTTTCTCGCTTACTATTCTGTGCTAAAGGGTTAGTCCAGCCGCAGCTTTAGGGTGCGTTCAGACGGGCGGACGTGTCCCTACGGTGTGCCCGGCCATCCGCATGAGCACTTATGTGTACGGTGGATCCCCATTTCATGTGAGAGATCTGTGATTGGGCTATGAAGGCGTCCCATTCTGTTGGGGAGTGTTTGTAATTGATTTAATGTCCTGAGGAATGGAATTGAGGCACGGCATCGCTTATAATCCAGCAGGAGAAGTGAGACTTAACGATATTCTAATTATTCGAGTTTCACCTGTATATATGGCACTGTGCTGGCTTTCCTGTAACAGCTGAGATGGGGAAGGCTGAGTGGAGAACTGACGTTCACTGATCTCCATCCTGTAGTTATTGTTGTGGTCCCGGGTATCCCGAAAACCACGGCTGGGAGGGAGGCAGCCAGATCTCGGTGACATCGTCGAAATCACTTGTACAAAACGAGTGGCTGTACATTAGCCTAAAGCAGGGCTGAATGTAGAAAGAAACCACCTGCTCGCATCTATGCCGCCCTTCTACACCCTGCCGCCCCTGAACACCCCGCCGCCTCGAGACCAGGCCTCAGTGGCCTTGTGGAAAGTCCGGCCCTGCACCTATAACTCAATTTTTGGTAGACGTCCCCAAATGTAGCCAACCCGCCTCCCTCCCTGTCCCTCTCAAAAGCTTATCCCAGCGTTATTTTTTTCCTATCAAATGTGGAGATCAGCCACTAGATGGCGCTCTGCATTTCATTCTATTAACCTGCCTATTAAATGTTAAAGGTCAAAAATCTAATTCTCCCAATGCCTCCCTCTATGTATGATGAGTAATAATAACATAGAGATTGTCATTACTAAACATTTCTAAAGGTGTGTTTGTTGTCATTTCAAAGATCTGGGTAAAGTGTGCACTTAAGCCGAGATATAAGCCGCAGAAGGAGTGCATTGTTTTTAGTGAGTGGGTCGTCTCATAGACTTTGTGAAGCTCCACAGCCAGTACGCAGCACTGCAAAGCGGGAAGTAGAACCTGAGAAGGCAATGAATAAAATGTCCGCCCCCCTGTGCCATATAGAAGTACACGCTATAAACAGACACATTGATAACATTCTTTAAGTCAAGCTGAACTTTTGCATACATACCTAAGAGCTGGTTCACATCGCATACCGCCGCTCAGTGTGATTGCATGCATGCTGCTGTATACTACAGAGTGCCGTGGTAACGCGTTGCTTGCATTCGTCTTTTTACGTATGTGTGAATTCTATGTGCTACAGTGGGATTATGAGAATGCTTTTCACCGCGGGAGCTTCCTGATAGTCTTCAAGTAGTATTAAAACCTCAAATTGTATTTCAATAGTAAATCCACATCAAACAAATACACGTTGTCCAGCAAAGTATGTTTTCAAAACTTTTGCACATAGCCATTTTGTTTCTAAACGGCTCCAACTCTTTCAAGTTGGCTTCCCTGAACTTCCTGTCCAGTACAAGATGACAAGGGACAGAGCAGTCTGCAGCAGCCGTCCATCTACTAGCTTAGAGAAGGAGTGATGAGAAGGAGATCGACTTGCCTTGGTGTGTTTGTGAAAGCAAATGTTTCTCAGCACGCTCACCATCCAGCCCGCAAGAGAATGACCCTGTCTGACTATTTGGGTTAAAAACGGAGGTTATTGTTGCACAACTTTTGCAAAATATGTGGAAGCCGTACTTCCTCGTCAAGGACCCTGTGTGTAGTGTGGTCCTCACTCTCTGATGTATGAGATCCTCCATCTTGGAACATATATAGTAAAGCCTTGGTTCTCAACTGGTGGGTCGTGACCCAAAAGTGAGTCGCGACCCCGTGTGCAGTGGGTCGCCACATGCCTTCCACTTTTCTAGGTGAGAGGTTCCTCAGCCTCCCCCTAGAGAAGCACTGTCAGTTCGGTACCGAGCAGCCATTAAAAAATATGATGCCCAGTGAAGAGTGTCGACTTGAGGTGGGGCTATGGCAGCAAGGGAGCTCCAACCAATACTTGCATTGCTTACAGCTCATCACATTCTGGCTCCCAGCACCTCTACGGACGCGCACGGGAGCTTTACAAGCAATGCACATATGGATGGAGCTCCATCACAGCACGGCCGCCCACACTGGACCCCAAGTTGAGGATCCACTCATTTTCGCAATGACAACCCAAACGCACATCCCACCCACAGTTCGATCGCCTTGCACCGGAAAGCACTGTACCGCAACATGGAACATTGCAGTGCAATTTGGGTCGCGACTTAATGACCGAGGACAAATGTGGGTCCCGAGGTTACACAGGTTGAGAACCACTGTAGTAAAGTATGAATTGGGTGCAGGTTTGCCAGGAGATAGCCCAACCTTCTTAAGGCACAGGGACACACCAGAAGCCCCGCACATCACAATGGCATCTGAAGCCCCCAGTGTGTCCCCACACCAAATCCGACCAACGAAACATATGGCAAATGCACTCGTCAATTCATAACCAGCAAGCAAGGTGTACATGGAAGGGCTTTAAAAAAGTACAAAATAGGGCTGCAACCAACTAATCGCTTTATAATAATTGTTGCCAACTATTCTCATAATCGATTAGTTGGTTGGATCCCCTAGCTCCCTCCTGCACACTGGGAGGAGGGCACAGCAAGCAGTGGGCGGGTGCAATAGCCAGCATGCTATTGGCTATTACTGTTTGAAATGGCCAGTAGCAGGCTGGCTGTTGCAGCAGCCCACTGCCTGATGTAATTACAGTCATCTGCCGTCTGCGGAATCTTGCAGCCGTCATTCCCGGGCTGAAGCTATTCAAGCGCCATGTGCTTACCATACAATTTTATTTTTTTTAAAAGGTGGGAAAAGGTCATTTTCGATTTGGGCCTGACAAATTCTGCTGTGGGAGGTGCATTGCAGTGCCATTCAGTTCAATGGCAACCCAAACGCGCCTCCCACCCTCAGTGTGATCGCCTGCACTGGAACGCATGGTACAACAAGGACGCACATTCCAGTGTAGTGTGATTGCAAAGAATTGTGCATGCAGCTTTCTTCTGGGGGGGTGGGG
>NW_017306553.1:685848-704042 GCF_000935625.1 Nanorana parkeri
GGGGGGGGTTGTTGTCCAGCAGGGGAGGACTCGGGCAGGGCTGACAACTCTGCTTGAGCTCCTGGTACAGTTTACCTCTGGGTGGGGCGTGGACTCTTGCCATAAAGCGCAAACATGCCCAGCGAATGCAGGTCATTAATGGTAATAAAAGATTTTGTGATAAACAATGCATTTGAATATTCATGAATTTTGGCTTTTTGTTTCCTCTCTCAGATGGTCTCGGGGCTCCCAGCTCTCCATTTATTATGAGTCTAGTCAACTCCAGGACCAGCTTCGAGGTCTCGGACGACGCCTGCTGTGCAGCTATGGCTGCTTGCTGCATGAACACCAAGGATGACGTCACCAGCCCATCCGTGGAGACCCCCGGTGGGAACTCTTCCAGCCTGGTCATGGAGGAGACGCAAGGCTACGATGTGGAGTTTGACCCCCAGCTAGAGAGCAAATACGAGTGTCCCATCTGCCTCATGGCACTGCGGGAACCACTGCAAACACCGTGCGGACACCGCTTCTGTAAGGCCTGCATCCTAAAGTCTTTAAGGTGGGCAGTCACTGTCGCACAGCTTCTTGGCTTACTAGTCAATCAGTATGAGCTTGGCTCCAAATATGGGTTCGTCCAAACCTGGAAGGGAGCTGTCGGTACTGACCCAATCGGCTGTGGCCAGGGCGTTCCCCCACTACACTCCTACAAAAGGATGAGGATGCTGGTGACATCATTGACATTCTTTGGCCATAGAAGGACATAGACCTAACATTGCCAGGTGGCCATAAAGGATCAATTATGTCTCCAGCATCCTTCCCCTTTGTTTATGTGCAGCTGTGGGGGGACCTTGCCACAGTTGATTGGGCCGGCACTCTGCGCTTTCAGTTGTCAAAGCTTTCTGTATCAGGATGGAAGCACAACTGAAGTTTCACCAGTCAGTTTGTTAAAAAAGAAAACCCCGCCCATACACACTCCAAAACAATATTACAGTTTTATTTTTTTAGATCCACCCAGTCTCTCTGTGAACTGGAATGGATCCTCATCCTGGGGTCCAGTGTGGACTGGTGAGCTGTGATGGAGCTCCATCCATATGTGCATTGCTTGCACAACTCCCTTGCACACCCTGTAGAGGCGCCGGGAGCCAGAATGTTTGAAGAAATAGGTCACCAGCACTCAAAAAGTTTAAAAATGAATAAGTCCTTTTTATTGGACCATGGTGTCACGACAATCGAGAAAAGCCGACGTTTCGGGGCCACGCAGGGTCCCTTTCTCAAGGCAGAAAATGTGACAATGTGATAACACCCACTTACTACATTTATACCCCATATTGTTAATTAGTTAATAGAACACACCCCCGGTGATGTCAGAGCGGCGGGAAAAAACGCCATATTTTAAAATGCATAATCTCATTTAAAATCATGTGTATATAAAACATCAGAATCACTTACTAAAAGATCCCCATGGTCTGATGTTCAAAATCGGTGCTGTGGCGGTATGTCGTCCGTCATAAACAGTGGTCTTTATGTTGCATCATTAAGTGGTATAGCAGTATTGCTCTCCGATATCAGAGGATGTGCACAGCGTCGCCGAATACCGGCGCATTCAATACGCGTCATTAGTAACCATGGCGATCGGGAGATACAATTTCTACTCTATCGTATTGCGCATGTGCCGACCTATATAGCATATATATATACCTATATCTCCTCCGTTGCCCCCTCCTATGCGAATTTATTTATAGGCTACCTCGAGGAATGCCTAATTTACCCATGTGAACTGTTTGAACACGTGAAACTGTGGACAAGATATATAGATGACATCTTTGTGGTTTGGTCAGGATCTAATGATGACGTACAGATCTTTGTGGAATATCTGAATACACTAGCACAGGGCATTATTTTCAATCCAGAAATGTCACATTCTAACATTTCGTTCCTGTATGTATTGGTAACCAATACAGCAGCATATTTTGAATGAGAACTGACAGTGCTGCGCTAGGGGAATGCTGAGGAGCCTCTCGCCTAGAAAAGTGGAAGGCATGCGTTGACCCACTGAACACCGGGTCACTACCCACCTGTTGAGAACAAAGGATCTAGCACAGTGGTGGCGAACCTTGGCACTCCAGATGTGCCAAAACTACAAATCCCAACATGCATCTGCCTCTGGGAGTTATGTCTGTGGCTGTCAGAGCCTTGCAATGCCTCATGGGACTTGTAGTTCCAAAACAGCTGGAGTGCCAAGGTTCGCCACCACTGATCTAGCATAACACTAGGGAGGCCAGTGTTGTCAGTTCCTATATTTCATCCTATACAGGGCCTATTGACATCATCGCATTATTAAACGCACATTCGTTTTCCTTAAAGCGCTTAATGCTTTTTTTAGTGCGTTGCAATATATAGCAAATTGTGTAGAATGCGAACGATCTGCGCATTGCAGTAAGACAAATGTGGCATGCAGCATATTTGGTGCATAGTAGCTCATTCAGAATTAATGGGCCTCTTAACGCAATGTAGAATACGCAATAACGCACATGCATTAACGCAACGCTCGGGTATAAACCTGAGCCGCAGTCCCACAAAGCCTTTTGGAGAGGTGCCATTGAATTGGCTTTCCACATGCCAACCCCCCCTCGTGGCTATGACCGCAGCTAGCGATATGCAGGAAATGTGTAGGAAACACACCAGATAAGGGAAGGAAACGGGTGAAATGATCGACTTTCCATCGGCCGTTTCAGAAGCTGTTTGATCTTTGTCCTTTCTCTGCCACATGCGCTACTGCGGTTAATTCTGCGAGCCAAAAACATGTTCCCTCCCTTACTTATCCCGGCACATCCTGTTTGTGTAGATTCACATATATATATTCTGTGACCCGGTTTCCTGGCTTGGTCACCCTGTCAACTTTCCTCCCTTGTTGGTTCGTGTTTATCTTATCAGAGATGTTATCCATTACGTTATGTGTGTGACATCCTACTGCCATGAATGAAAACACATTAGGAAGAGGAATTAAAGTTAGTCTTTTTTTTTTTTTTTTCTTTTATCTAAATATAAAGAGTAACTAAAATGTGAGCCCCAGGCAGATATAATTGATACAAAGTTATATATATATATATTCTCATACACACACTATATTGCCAAAAGTATTGGGACGCCGGTCTTTACACGCACATGAACTTTAATGACATCCCAGTCTTGGTCCGTAGGGTTCAGTACTGAGTTGGCTCCGCCCTTTGCCGCTATAACGGCTTCATCTCTTCTAGGAAGGCGTCCACAAGGTTTAGGAGTGTTTCTATGGGAATGTTGGGCCATTTGTGAGGTCAGGTACTGATGTTGGAGGAGAAGGCCAGTCTCGCTCTAATTCATCCCAAAGGTGTTCTATCGGGTTGAGGTCAGGACTCTGTGCAGGCCAGTCAAGTTCCTCCCCCCCAAACTCCCCCATCCATGTCTTTATGGACCTTGCTGTGTGCACTGGTGCGCAGTCATGTTGGAACAGGAAGGGGCCGTCCCCAAACTGTTCCCACAAAGTTGGGAGCATGAAATTGTCCAAAATGTCCTGTTATGCTGATGCCTTAAGAGTTCCCTTCACTGGAACTAAGGGGCCAACCCCTGAAAGACAACCCCACACCATAATCCCCCTCCACCAAACTTTACACTTGGCACATAGAGAGCCGGTCAGCTGTATTGCAGTGCTAACAAGGTAGATTCTGATATGAGCAGCGTGACGGAGAGATCAGCTCATCAGTCTTCTGCTTCTCCTTTTGCTATCCATTTTCACACGTCTGCCCATAGACTTCCATTGGGTATGCGGACTGGATTTGGACTGGACATTGAAAGGAGAAGCAGCAGACTGATGAGCTCTTAATGCCTCTTTGTCTTTCACTTGAGCGCTACAGCACAGCTGACTGGCTCCCGGTGCTGCCCCTTCCTCTCCCAGTCTGATCAATGCTGTATAAGGGTTTGCATGCAACTGATGCCAAGTCTGCATTTTGTGATGTATTAATGATTACAAGGTTACATTTATTTGTGTCTTTTTAATATTTGCCTGGAGCTCAGCTTTATAATAAAAGTTTAAACTCTGGGCACAAAAACCTGAATTCAAATATATCCCTCAGTTACCATAAAGGGTATCAATCCACTTAGTGCGCACCAAATGCCTTTGCAACGTTGTAAAAGTAGTGGTGACATCATCACTGTACTGTACATAGCCTGAGCAGAGCTGCAGGAGCGACCCAGCAGGCCCCACCCACTACAGAAAAAGGAGGGGGCGGAGACAAGACCAGTCACCCTGCACAAGGAGAGAGAGCAGCAGTGATTGGTCTTTATTACAGGAGGGAGCAGAGACAAGACCAGTCACCCTGCACAAGGAGAGAGAGCAGCAGCAGTGATTGGTCTTTATTACAGGAAGGGCCGGAGACAAGACCAGTCACCCTGCACAAAGCGAGAGAGCAGCAGTGAGCGGTCTTCATTTTCAGGAGGGGTGGAGACAAGACCAGTCACCCTGTACAACGCAAGAGAGCAGCAGTGACTGGTCTTTATTACAGGAGGGGCGGAGACAAGACCAGTCGCCCTGCACAAGGCAAGAGAGCAGCCGTGACCGGTCTTTATTGCAGGAGGGGGCGGAGACAAGACCAGTCACCCTGCACAAGGAGAGAGAGCAGCAGTGACCGGTCTTTTATTACAGGAAGCTCCAAGTCTCACACTGGATCACTGCACAGATCTGGAAAAAATACACAGAGCTCACCAAGATTTGAGGAAGAATACACACGGCTCTTGTATTTAGACAACATTTGCTTGTCCCAGAGTTCTTCTTGAAGTTCCTCATATATTGAGTATGAAGGAGATGTGTCGGGGAATCTCCGGGTCAGCTGTGTTTTCAGTTTCATTGTCTTACCATTGATTACCATAGGACCACACCTTTTATAGAGGCATCTCCATACTGTGCGTCACTTCCTCATATGTCTGTATATGAATGCAGTAATGCCTTTTTTTTAATTAAACGTAGAGACCGGTTTTAATACCTTCCCCCCCTGCTGACTATCAGGACTGAGCAAAGGGGATTTTTGCGAGTGTGTATGACGTTGGCAGGGACGTGACTCTGCAAACTCCTCCTAGGCTGAGTCTTTGTAAACCTCGGCAGGAGTTCTTCACGTTAGATAAATCATATCAATGAAGTGGTTGGTTTGCCGGTGCTGATGCCTTGCCGTGTTTTTTCAGAGACGCCGGGCCGAAGTGCCCAGTGGACAACGACCTTCTCTTGGAGAACCAGCTGTTCCCGGATAACTTTGCCAAACGAGAGATCCTTTCCCTTATGGTGAAGTGTCCCAGCGAATGCTGCTCGGCCAAGATGGAGCTGAGGCACCTGGAGGTGAGCACAATGTTCAGAGCAATTCCTTCCTAGTCTATTGAGCAGAGGTTTGGTTGTAGGAAATCCTAGTCTGTGTTGTTCCTATGTATGTTCCGAATGTGATGTCATTGCTTTCTAGTGCATGGGGCATATTATAAAGCACATTCACTGCAGGTGAATCCATCCCTGTCATTCTCAAGTGTATTACCTAGGGCTGTGGAAATGAAAGATTAATTTCTCGATTAATCGTTCGACTTTTTGATCGATTAAAATGATTTTGATCGCTAATGAAAACACTCACCTCTCCGCCAGCTTCCGGGAGTCCCGTCGGCGATCCGGTAACGTCACGGACATCGACATCACCGGACTCCTCCCCTCTTCCCCAAGTGGCTCCGTCGGCTAACGAAGGGAAGGGGGGGGAGGAGTCCGGTGACGTTGATGTCCGTGACGGCTAACGAAGGGAAGGGGGAGTCCGGTGACGTCGATGTCCGTGACGTCACCGTACTCCTCCCCCATTCATTAGCCGACGGAGCCACTTGGGCCGGTGAGTTTGCCCAAGAAACTTTCTGCGTGAGCGCCAGCCAAGGCATTGGCCTATACACATACAGCACAACAATGAAGTCATAAAATGAACTAGGATCACACTAATCCAGCACGTTTATTAATCTCTCGTGCCCCACTCAAGTGGCGGCCATATTGAGTGGGGCACTTGAGATTAATAACGCGCTGGATTAGTGTGATCCTAGTTCATTTCATTACTTCATTGCTGTGCTTTATGTGTATAGGCCAATGTAGTTGGATCTGTATGTGCGTTTATAATCGATTTAAAAAAAAATTCTATTAATCGAACACGAACATTTTAATCATTACCAGCCCTAGTATTACCACATTTGCAACTGTTGGATTTGTCTTTGGTGAAGGCGTTTCTGTAGATTCCAGGCTGTAGGCTGTCTGTTTAAACAGGAAGGTAGGAACTCACTGGATTTCTGGCAGATCCACAGGTTTTTGTAAGTAAGCTCAAAATCTTGATTGGAGGTATTACAGAAGACTATTGTTGAGACAGTTATGTTCTCATATGGCAGTCATGTACAAATGTATTTTCAGTGAATGCGGGACTGAATCAGCTGGTGTGTTTGGATAGGCTTTAAGGCGTCCATCTTATGTCTATAAGGGTCAGTCAGTTGCTTTCCAACAGAGCTCTTTTGGAGGAAACCTTGATCTTATATATCAAACTTCAGCCTTCCAGTTGTGGTGAAACTACAAATCCCATAAGGCATTGCAAGACTGGCAGCCACCGGCATGACTCCCAGAGGCAGATGCAAGCTGGGATTCGTAGTTTCGCCGCAGATTGAGGGCTGAAGTTTACCTACCCATGTTATAGAGAATGTTCAACTGCCCTAAGACCAGCTAATCTATGCTGGGCAGCAAATTCAGCTCTAGGTGTGGATGAAGACCATCGGTCTCAGAATGCTCTCATTCTAACTCTCTCATTGTGATCTCTGTGTGCAGCATCACAAGGCTATCTGTGAGTATACCAGCGTGGAATGCCGACACTGCCAGGGACTCTTCCAGAGAAAGCAACTGGAGCAGCACGAGGTGGTGGAGTGTCCGAGGCGAGAGGTGTCCTGCGAAAACTGTCTTGTGTCTATGCCCTATGAGCAGGCGCTGGTGAGTCGGGTGGAACTGTACATATAATTACCATAAGGGTCTGTGGCAGGTTTATCAGTATTGATCAAAGCTTGGGATTATAGGCTTTCTCTCACTGGCAAAAACTGGAAGTAAATGACCCAGAGATCCAGATTAGAGAAGATGTATTGTCTATTGTTCAATCATGCGTTTATTATATGCTAGGGATATACCAATACTAGTATTGGTGCCGATACCGAGTATTTGGGGGACTACTCGTACTCACCCAAATGCTCCGATACCCGAACTTCCAGTCAGTCCATGACCGAGTGCCCGACTTTTCAGAGGGGGTAACATTAAAATGACTGCCATAGATAGATAGTAGGGATGCACCGATACCGAGTATTTGGGCGAGTACTCGCCCAAATGCTCTGATACTTTCCGATACCGGAACTTCTGGTTAGAGGGAGATGTCCCTCTGACTGGCATTGCTGAGGTATAATGCAGCCAGCTTCCTTTCCAATCGGAATGCCGGGCAGTGGGTTATGACCTGATTGGCTAGGAAGCCGGCTTCATGTGTTGCTAAGTAGCCTGGCTTCCTGACCAATCAGGAAGCCGGGCGGCACGTAATGACCCACCTCCCGGCTTTCTGATTGGTCAGGTAGCCAGGCTGCCTAGGAACAAGTAAAGCCGGCTTCCCAGCTAATCGGGAATCCAGGAGGCGGGTCATGATGTGCCGCCCGGGTTCCTCATGACTCGCCACCTGGCTTCCTGATTGGTCAGGCAGCCTCTGAAGCCAGTAGTCTTTCGCTAGAAAACCGGCTTCACAGGCAATCAGGAACCTGGGTGACGGGTCATTATCCACCACCCGACTTCCTGATAATCTGGGCACACAGCATCGGTACTCGATACTGGAAAAAAACGTTATCGGTGCATCCCTTTTTATATACAGTTCCAAAAAGACAAGTTTTTTTTTAAATTGCATATTTCACAAAATATAAATCATTACCCGGGGGTACTTCATGCATACCACTTGCAGCCAGCTAATTTTACAGATATGCTGTGAGGCGGGACTTGAATAGCCAGAGGGATAAGATTATACAAAACGCACAGTGAGTCAGAGGAGGAGGAATGAATCTCGATCCCTCTCTGCCCGCAAAATGGAACCATCTTGCTTAGTTTGTTACACACAGGGTGCCGACTGGCAGGCAGCGCCGGTCTCTTTTATTAGACGCCCCAGCATGCTTTGCAGCCGGGGTGTCATAGATGCGCCCAGCTTTACATTTTCTTTGCAATGAAATATATTTGATAGAAATATTTAAACATCTAACAATGTAAAAGTAAAACTTAGCAAAAAAAAAGCATTATGCTATCCCTTTAAAATGTGATTGTCAACATTTTAAAAGAGAACTACGGGGTAAGTGTTTTTCCCCATAGTTCTCTTAAAGGTCACAGGAGGACATATACTAACCTCCTCACGTGACCCAAAGCTCAGTATATAGCGGGCTATTGCCCGCTGTATATTGAGAGCACCGCACCCGGGACGGATCCCGACCTTACTGTTGAGATCCACCCAGCTGGTTGATTGACAGCTGCCTATCTAGAGTCAGAGCCAGCTATGCCCGTCTCATCCCCGTTCGTTCCTCCAGTCAGCGCTGGAGGATGGGAGTGTGGAATCCCTGTGGGGAGCGGTGACTGAGAGACCGGTGTGTGTTCGCTCACTTCCCAATCTATAGAGTCGACGTGTGACAGCTTCAGTGTCACGCGTCGGCTTTACCTATGAGGATGAGTGTAAATCACTCGCCTCATAGTTCTCCTTTTTAATTAAAATTATCAATCCTAAAAGAAAAGGGAAATGGTAAAGTTGGGTACCCAGAGTTACTGCAGCAGCAGCAGCGTCACATGACCGATGCCTAGGTGTATGTCCCCATGCACTCACCATAGCAGAGACTATGTGACCAATGCCACTGAGTTCTACGTGATGACCCTCCTGCAATTTTACTGGGTTCCTTGTCACATATCCTTTTCCTTCCTGTATATGAACACCTTCAGCAAACTAGTCTAGGAGACGCGGCTTATAGGAAGTTGGATTCTTCAGACATTGGGCTGTTTTTTTATTTCTTTTTGGGTTGATGAGAGACACTGGAATATTATGTGCAGGTAGACATAGTCCCGCTTGCAGGATCGAGGAGTATGGTTGTTTGTGAATGTCCCTTTATAATCTAACATACAAAAACAGTCTTGTGTAGGTTTTTTTTATCACATGCTTTTGAAAAACCTAAGTCTCGGACGTCTTCTTTTACCTTCCCCAATGCAGGATCATGAGCAGACGTGCCCTTTGGCCTACGTAACTTGTGAATATTGTGAGACCAGCGGCCTTGTGCGAAATCAGGTAGAGACGTCCTTGTATAGTTTTGGAATGCATAATTCTCTTTTTGAACCACTGTTGTTGTTTTTCTTTGCCACATGCCATTACACTGCTGCTATGCTTATGTCAGAAATATCTCTCCGTTGACCATAAAGAAAATGTGAGCCCAGACCATGGAAATGGTGATCTCTGTCCCAATGGTAAAGATTGGCCATTAGTACCTTTTTTAAGATGGTAGCATATTGTCTGAAATCTTTTCATCTGCACAGGGCTGTGGGTGCTGCCATCTTGGATTCCTCTGGAGGAGCTAGGGACAGGTGATGGATTTCATTCACTGCTCACACCCTATATCTAAGGCCTACACTTGTAATCTGCCTCTGGCTCTTTATAAAGTGGAATTGAAATTAAAGTTCCCCCTATATGGTAGCTCACCTATGTGACGGTCAGTGTCAATATTGCAGTCCAGGAATTTTGACTAGCCCTCCCTCTGTACCTCACTAGTAGGATGCACCGATACCGGTATTTTGGTACCGAGCACGAATACCGATAATTTTTTTCCGGTACTCGCCGATACCAATTACAGAGTACCGGAAGTCCCATTCAGGAAGCCAGGTGGCGTGTAATGACTCGCCACCTGGCTTCCTGATTAACAAGAAAGTCTGTCCCCTCTCACCTCGGCATGTCCAGCCTGTCGCCCCCGGGGCCTCTCCGGCCAGGAGCGGCCTTCTTCCGGTACCCGGCTGGAGCCGTCTTGCTGACCAATCATGGAAGCCGGGCGACGTGTAATGACTCGGCGCCCTGATTTCTGATTGGCCGGGAGACCGGCTCCATGCTCCCTTGTCATGAGATGACAAGGGAGCATGAAGCCGGCTTCCCGGCCAATCAGAATGCCGGGCGCTGCGTCATTACACGCTGCACGGTTTCCAGATTGGCCAGGAAGCGGCTCCATGCTCTCTCGTCACAAGTGACGAGAGAGCATGGAGCCGCTTCCTGGCCAATCTGGAAACCGTGCAGCGTGTAATGACGCAGCGCCCGGCATTCTGATTGGCCGGGAAGCTGGCTTCATGCTCCCTTGTCATCTCATGACGAGGGAGCCGGTCTCCCGGCCAATCAGAAAGCAGGGCGCCGCGTCATTACATGTTTCCTGGCTTCCATGATTGGCCAGCAAGCCCGATGCTTCCTGATACAGGAAGTATCGGGCTAGGCATCGGAGCATTTGGGTGAGTACCAGTACTCGCCCAAATCTCTATCGGCACCGATCTCGATACTAGTATATTGATTGGTATCGGTGCATCCCTACTCATTAAAAAGCAGCATGGCTGAATGAGGAGGTTAAGCGAGAATCTATGTAGTGCACATTTGTATAGGGCATAGTGTAAGTTTGTGGGTGAATGCGACAAACATTCAAAGGTGGCGCAGGCTTTAGTATGTGAGGGGGGGGGGAGGGGGGCTCAAATTACCTATATTGCTTTTGGAAAAATGTAAACATGGTTACTGGAATTAACAATTTACATTGTAAATGATTGAAATAACTACCACTGAATTGTGGCTTTCATTTGATTTGCTGATGCATGCTTCAGTTCCACTTTAAGCAAAGCGCCTTTGGAAGTAATGTGACTTCTGGAGCACTTGGGAATAACTTGCAGGCCAAGACACTATGAAGAGTAAAAACACAACCAGAGCAGACAGCTCATTCCCGTGACAGGTGCCCTTTACATTCCATAGCCTATGGATTGCACAAAATTATGAGCAGACAGCGAAGGAAAGACTACCGTGTCACAGATGGGAGAGGGTGGCAGCATTCTCTGATGTTCATATTTCCTGCTTTAATTATATATGTATGTACATGATCAGACTTTATACCAGTCATTCAGAAAAGAGCAAACCATCAATGTGCACGTAAAGAAGACCTCCGGGCTGGGGCGTAGCTAGAAATCACAAATTTTGTATGGGGCCCCGTGATTGCTAGTTATGCCACTTGCAGAGCCCACCTGATATACTAAACAGCCCACCTGAATTGACCCTGCAGAGCCCACCATGGACTCTCTATAGTGGGCTCTGCAGAGTCTCAGATGGGCTGCACACCTCTTACCTGTCGGCGCTGTCCGCCTCCGTGGTCGCCGGGCCCCGCCTCCTCTTCTATTGACGGGGCCCCGTCTGCTCTTAGGTCGCTGGCCAGTGATGTAAGAGGAGGCGGGGTTGCTCTTAGGCGGGCCCCGCCTCCTCCACTGGCCTCTTCTGCCGCAGCTGCTGGCTGTCACTGACACAGCTCCGCAGCGGCTGTTCCTCTTCACAGCCGCTGCTGAGCTTTGTCAGTGACAGCCAGCACATCTACATGCCATAGCGACCCACACGGCATCAGAGGGATGCCCTGGCTGGGCACCCTGTGCCCGTGCCCCATAGTGGCCGCCTGGGTTGCTATGGCGATTGTTACGCTACTGCCTCCGGGCAAAAGTAATTAGCCCTTGCAGTGGGGCTACCCCCGGCTTTGCAAGGGCTAAGTGCTCGTTTTCAGCTAGCTGTAAAATAACAGTGTTATTCACCTGATTCTCGCAGCCCTTTGGCTGTTAAACCGGCCCTTCCAGCCCATCTCCCCCTCCGTTCCAGCAGTCTAAGGTCCCGTGAGTCATCAGATCCAATACACTGTGTATTGGATGTGAGGAAGCTGAGGGACATACAGTTGCTGCAGCAGAGGAAGAGACGGGCTGGAGGGAGCTGGCTGCAAGGATTGGGGGAGTGTAACTTTATTTTTTCACCCAGACCAAAATGAGCAGTTAACCCTTGCATTGCAGGGGTAGCCACACTGCAAGGGTTAAGAACATTTTTGCCTGGAGTTCTTCTTTAAGCAGAATAATGTTTTAAAACCGTATTGCCTGTGTTGATGGGTTTTTGGTCACCTGAAGCTGGTTTTGCAGTCCCATACAATGGTAGTGTGAAACCCGCTTGAAGCTGATGAAATGCAGATCAGATGGAGGTCATATCCACAGATCAGATGGAGGTCAGATGCACCTGCAAAAAAAAAAAAAACTCTGAATGATCTCAGAAGCGTTTCAAACTGATGCCATCAACACAAACCCAAAGCCCATTAACGCAGATCCTAGTTCTTTTCCTATTCCCTAATACTTTAGTGTCTGTTTATCATTTGTAGGAATCTGCGATCAGTACAAGTAATTATTGTATGGTTCTTTTCCAGATGGCCTTTCACTATAACATGGACTGCATAAAGGCCCCCATTCCGTGTATCTACAGCCAGTTTGGATGTAATGAAAAGGTGAGGTTGAAGCTTTACAAATAATAGAACTTCCTATAAAGGCTTTATGACTTGGTGTTCACGGGGCAAATTGCAGCAGGCATGAAGTACAGTCACCGAGAAGTTACATTCCCGCAGCAAATCTCTAAATCTTCCTTTCAGAGCTGAATCTGAGGCCGATCTGGCAAAGCATTGGCTCTTTCTGATGGTGACCAAGCTTAGGCACCCCTGCCTACCCCTTGGACATTGCTATCGGCGAGTGAGGTTATCCATCATAGTAATGGACCAATAGGAATGTGTGGGGGACATTTGGCTTTGTCAAGAAGTTTCAGGAGGCATCTACTTTCAGGTATGAAGATGAACATGACTCTAGGGATGCAACATGACTCGGTGTCGATGCCAAGTATTTGGGCGAGTACTCGTAATCGCCCAAATGCTCTGATACCTGAGCTTCTGGTATCGGGAAGCCGGGCAGCAAGTCATTACACCTTGCCCGGCTTCTTGATTGGTCAGGAAGCCGGCTCCATGCTCCCTCGTCACTTTGTGAGGAGCAAAAGAAGCTGCCCTGTGTAAGCTATTTGCATCTAAATTGTACCTTTTAAACAGGACTGTACGTGCTTCATGTGGTGCTGTGGAATAAGTAGGGATGCACAGATACTGTTTTTTGGTATCGAGTACCGATATTTTTTTGTCAGTAATCACCAATACTGAATACCGATACCGGAAGTCCCATTAACCTCCCTGGCGGTAATCCCGAGTGTGGCTCGGGGTAATTTTCATTACCAAGAGCGGTAACCCCGAGCCACACTCGGGATTACCCAGTGCGTTACTTACCTTGTCCATGATCACCGCTGTGTCCTCCAGCCGATGCCGGCATCTGTCTTCCGGGTTCTGTCCCTTGCGAGCGTCTGCGTCACACAGGGGCGGAACCGGCGGGAAATGTAAAAGAAAAAAATAAACAAAAAAGGAAAAAATAAAAAATAATCAGACCGCCAGGGAGGTTAAGGAAGCCAGGCAGTGTGTAATGACTCGCAGCCTAGCTTCCTGATTGGTCGGGAAGCCGGCCAATCAGGAACCTGGACGATGAGTCATTACCTGCCCCCCCCCTGGCTTTCTGATTGGCCAGAAAGTCGGCTTCATGGCCAATCAGAAAGCCGGGCGCTATGTAATGACTCGTTGCCTGGCTTCCTGATTGGCCAACTTCTGAACCAATCAGGAAGCCGGGAGCCACGTAATAACTCGTTGCCAGGCTCCATGCTTTCTCGTCACTTGGTGATGAGGGAGCATGGAGACAGCTTCCCAGCTAATCGGGAAGCCAGGTGGCGAGTCATTACACACCACCTGGCTTCCTTAATGGGACTTTGGTATCGGTGAGTACTGAAAACAAAATATCTGTACTCGTACTCGATAACAAAAAACGGTATCTGTGCATCCCTACATGACTCATTCCACAGCACCACATGGAGCACGTACAGTTCTGTTTAAAAGGTACAATTTAGATGCAAATAGCTTACACAGGGCAGCTTCTTCTGCTCCCAACAGATGAATAGAGCAGTAGACTAGTGAAGGAAATGTTCTGCCGGGACAGAGGTAGGGAAGTTAGTGAACCCGGGGCAAAGCTGAGGTTCACTTTAAAGGAGAACTATGGGGTTAAGGCTTTTCCCCATAGTTCTCCTTAGGGTAACGGGAGGACACAAACTAGCGTCCTCCCGTCACCCTGGGCTCAGTATACCGCGAGCTGTAGCTCGCGGTATGCTGAAGCGGATCCCGAAAATTGTGCTGGGATCCGCCCAGCTGCGTGACTGACAGCTTGGCTCTGCCTATCTAGAGGCAGAGCCAGCTGTACCCGCCCCCTCCCCCGTCCGTTCCGCCAGTCAGCGCTCCCGATCTACTGTGCTGACCTGTGACAGTCTCATTGTCACAGGTCGGCTAGAACTATGAGGTGAGTGAAAAGCACTCACCTCATAGTTCTCCTTTTAGGGCACGCCAGACCCTTTGTGAAAGGATGCCCCCCTTGAAACATCGGGACCATTTATTGAAGTATTCTACTTAGTTTGATCGTTTCATTTGAGTTATAACAACATGTGTTGCTTTGGTGTTGTGGATTTATAGTATTTGGTGGCTGCGTGTAGAAACCTGCTGAGGCTTTTTATTCTTCTCTCCTAGATGCAGAGAGATGATCTCGCTCGGCACCAGCAGGAGTTTACACAGGCTCACATGCGGATGATGGCACAGTCTCTTCTGAGCTTCAGCACCTCCCTCACCCCTACCAGCCACATGCCCAGCATAACGCTTGACCCCACCCAGTTTCAGCCTGGGCCCCCTTCTGTATTCACGTTACCCTCTCGTCTGGTGTCGGGGCATGACACCAACCAAGACAGTCAGCAGCTGAAGGAGACCGTTGAACAACTGGAGGCCCGTCTGGTGAAGCAAGACCACCAGATCCGAGAGCTAATGGCCAAAATGGAAACCCAGTGTGCCTACGTAACCGATCTAAAGCAAACAATCCGTACCTTGGAGGACAAGCTTGTGGAGGTGGAGGCTCAGCAGTACAATGGTATCTTCGTGTGGAAGATTCATCATTTTAGTGCCCACCTAAAAAACCAGGAGGAGGAGAAACCAGTGGTTATACACAGTCCAGGATTTTACACGGGAAAACCAGGTTACAAGCTCTGTCTGCGTCTTCACCTGCAGCTCCCCAACGCTCCTCGCTGTGCCAACTATATCTCCCTCTTTGTACACACAATGCAGGGAGAGTACGACGGCCTCCTCCACTGGCCTTTTCAGGGAACCATCCGCCTCTCCATCCTGGACCAATCAGAAGGGTCCTGTATGCAAGACCAGGAGGAGGTAATGGACACCAAACCAGACTTGCTGGCCTTCCAGAGGCCTACAATGCCTCGAAACCCCAAAGGCTTTGGTTATGTCACATTTATGCACCTTCAGGCGCTCAGGCAGCGGATGTACATTAAAAACGACACACTTTTAGTGCGCTGCGTCGTAACTACACACGTGGACCTCAACAGCCCGCGACGGGAAGGATTCCAGCCACGCAACACCGATGGCACAACAATGTAGTCCTTTTTTAAAAGACTCGTCTTAGGAGCCAATTTTCAGGAATCGCCTTCACACTTTCCGTAATCACTTTATTGTAAGATTTGGGCCGTTTGTAAAGACTGATTTTATATATTTTTTTTTTTTTTCTTATATGGTATGCTGCTTCTTTTCTTCTTTGCTAGAGATTTGACACTGACAATAATTGCTTAAATAACTTTTTGCTCTGGTGATTCTCAGGCATTCACGGCAAACACACAACATAGGAATAGGGATGGAGCTGGAAAATGGAGTCATACGGTTCACAGGTCGCAGTGGTAAATTGCCAGTCCTTGTCCTTACCTGGCTACATTCTGCTACAAATTATAGCAAAGGATCTTCACTTTATGGCCAAACGTTTGTGGACACCTGATCATCACCTCTATATGAGTTTGTTGGACGTCCATATGAGGACCTCCTATATGAGTTTGTTGGAGGTCCAATTCCAAAAACCGTTGGCATTAATACGGAGCTGTCCTTGCTTTTTGGCTATGACAGTCTCCACTCTTTTGAGAAGGCTTTCCACAAGATTTTGGAGTGTGTCTGTGGGAATTTGTGCTCATTCAGCCAAAAGGGCATTTGTGAGGTCCGATACATCTGTTGGACGAGAAGACCTGGCTACTAACTGAGATTCTGATTCATCCCAAAGTGTTTAGGGGACTTGAGGTCAGGCCTCTGTGTTGGCCACTTGAGGTTCTCCACACTAAGCTCCTCAAACCATGTCATGCTGGAACAGAAAGGTTTGACAGAGGATGTGTTGGTAGAGAGCTGGGTCCAAGGGCAGGCAAAATCAAGTGTAGAATCCAGCTCTTGAGGCAGCTTTCTGTCAGCCAGGAAATCCCTGGGGGGTGGAGAGGGGGGTGTATGGGGTGGAGAGTCTGGCGTCAGGTCCTGACGTGCAGCCCGGCTTCTCGATTGGTCAGGAGTCCAGCTTCCCTTCTTGCTGGGAAGCCTGGCTTCCTGACCAATTGGGAAGCCGGACAGCACCTCATGACTTGCCGCCCGACTTCCTGATTTGTCAGGAAGCCTCGGCAAGTGAAGCTGGTGTTCTTCGCTAGAACACCGGCTTCACAGACAATCAGGCAGCCGGGTGACAGGTCATGATGCGCTGCCCGAATTCCTGATAATAAGGGCACGTGGCACTGGTATTTGGTATTGGCGAGTACTGAAAAAAAATGATCGGTACTCGATACCCAAACACTGTACCGGTGCATCCCTACTTTTTGGGCATACAGTAGGTGTGATGCTCAGGTGTCAACAAAATTTGGACCTTATGGTGTAACTGAATTTATGAGGCAAAAGGGTACAAGTGGAGACATCTATACAAAAATAAATGAATGGTATTGGTGAAACTGGTATACTAATACTGCATTTGCCACTGAAAACTGTAAAAGTTTTATTTCAATTGGACTTTATAGGAGAACTATAAGGTGACGTGTGACAATTAAACTGTCACACGTCGGCTCAATAGATCGGGAAGTGAGCGAACACATACCGCCGATCGCTGACTTCTCGATCATGCCCCTGCAGAGAGCGGTGACTGTCAGTCACGGCTCCCTGCAGGGATTCCACCCCGCTCCGATCCTCCATCGCTGACTGGCGGAACTTATAAGGGAGGGGCGGGTACAGCTGGCTCTGCCTCTAGATAGGCAAAGCCATTTATCACTCACGCAGCTGGGCGGATGCAGACAGTAATGTCGAGATCCATCCCGGCTGCAGCGGTCTCAGTATACCGTGAGCTGTAGCTCGCGATATACTGAGCTTTGGGTCACGGGAGGAGGTTAGTATATGTCCTCCCGTGACCCTTAGGAGAACTATGGGGAAAATCACTTAACCCATAGTTCTCCTTTTAAACCTCACCTTTCCTAAATGGTATCGTCCAGAAAGTTGGCCAAGCTGAAAGCAGGGGCGGTTTGTCATATAAGCGCTCTAATCGCCGTAGGTTAAGAATTTTTTTTTTTTTTCTCGTGTATGTTCTTCCTTGTTGGAGAGGGAAATAGAGAATATGTAAAATCTCTGCCTAACGACAACTCCTCCTTGGTTTCAGGTAGGGCTGCAACAACTAATCGACATAATCGATTATAAAGGTGCTACTATAGAGAGGTTATTTCCAATACTAAATGAAGGTATAAAAAGCCTGACGGGTGACTCGGCTCCTTGAAGATTTCTGTTACATAAGCGCTATTGTTTAAAGCGTTTCCTTATTGCCTTTAGGAATTATCACCTTCGCAGGTTTGGCAGCAACTATGTTTCCACACAGGTTAATATCCAGCTCCAGATAGGATTGCCATCGTTAGTTTAAAGGAGAACTATGCGGTCAGTGTTTTTCCCCATAGTTCGCCTAAGGATAACGGGAGGACACAAACTAGCGTCCTCCCGTCACCCTAGGCTCAGTATACCGCGATACTGAGACGCCCCAGCTGAAGCGGATCCCGACAATTATGTCTGGATCCGCCCAGCTGCGTGACTGACAGCTGGCTCTGCCTATCTAGAGGCAGAGCCAGCTGTACCCGCCCCCTCCCCTGTCTGTTCTGCCA
>NW_017306553.1:704075-705008 GCF_000935625.1 Nanorana parkeri
CTGTCACGGCAGAGAGCCGTGACAGGATCGAGAAGTGAGCGAACGCCGGCATGTGTTCGCTCACTTCCCGATCTACTGAGCCGACCTGTGACGGTCTCATTGTCACAGGTCGGCTAGAACTATGAGGTGAGTGAAAAGCACTCCCCTCATAGTTCTCCTTTTAAGTCGGGCACTCGGTCATTGACCGAGAGCCTGACAGCAGCATGAGACAGAGGTGGGGACCCGGTGGAATACTGTTCCTGCCTGCCACTATTTCCTCCTCTTTTGGCCGGTGTCCACCTGCAGTGAAATACACCAGACATCATAATGCATGCGCAGTAGCTGCACCAGGTGACGCATACCCTGGTGCCGCTGCTGGGAGGTCCTTCCTGTCATGCGGACATACGTCTTAAGTCGTGCAAATAATTTAGTTTATATGGTGGAGGAAGTCCAGCTTCCCCTGTGCTTCTTAGTTGCTCCTGTAAGCACTGTATGTCTCATAGACCTCAGTGCTAGGGTCACTTCTCTGCCGCCTCTACCCCAGGCCCTTCACACAACAGACCCTTGGGCCATGTATTTTGTGAATGGTAAGGAGAAGAGGGGGATGGAGATGCGACTGTAGCATTGGGCTTTATGAGGCCTGCAGCGCTTTCAGCTAGATTAGCTAAAAAGAGGAGCTGTATTTCTTTCCACCATATAAACTAACAGGGTGATTCACTAAGCTGCTGGAGGCAGATCTAGAAGAAGATTTTAAAAAAATTGGGTGGAGCTAGCAGTGTCACCTAGCTCCGCCCAACTGTTTGCTAAGAGTCGGCACCTGCTAGAGCAGTGGTTCTCAACCTGTGGGTCGGGACCCCCTCGGGGGTCGAATGACTATTTGCCAGGGGTCGCCTAGTGGCTCTCGGCCGCCGGGAGAGAAACACTTTCTCCCGGAAAAATCGGGGGCCGCCGTAA
>NW_017306553.1:706075-720012 GCF_000935625.1 Nanorana parkeri
CTGTCACGGCAGAGAGCCGTGACAGGATCGAGAAGTGAGCGAACGCCGGCATGTGTTCGCTCACTTCCCGATCTACTGAGCCGACCTGTGACGGTCTCATTGTCACAGGTCGGCTAGAACTATGAGGTGAGTGAAAAGCACTCCCCTCATAGTTCTCCTTTTAAGTCGGGCACTCGGTCATTGACCGAGAGCCTGACAGCAGCATGAGACAGAGGTGGGGACCCGGTGGAATACTGTTCCTGCCTGCCACTATTTCCTCCTCTTTTGGCCGGTGTCCACCTGCAGTGAAATACACCAGACATCATAATGCATGCGCAGTAGCTGCACCAGGTGACGCATACCCTGGTGCCGCTGCTGGGAGGTCCTTCCTGTCATGCGGACATACGTCTTAAGTCGTGCAAATAATTTAGTTTATATGGTGGAGGAAGTCCAGCTTCCCCTGTGCTTCTTAGTTGCTCCTGTAAGCACTGTATGTCTCATAGACCTCAGTGCTAGGGTCACTTCTCTGCCGCCTCTACCCCAGGCCCTTCACACAACAGACCCTTGGGCCATGTATTTTGTGAATGGTAAGGAGAAGAGGGGGATGGAGATGCGACTGTAGCATTGGGCTTTATGAGGCCTGCAGCGCTTTCAGCTAGATTAGCTAAAAAGAGGAGCTGTATTTCTTTCCACCATATAAACTAACAGGGTGATTCACTAAGCTGCTGGAGGCAGATCTAGAAGAAGATTTTAAAAAAATTGGGTGGAGCTAGCAGTGTCACCTAGCTCCGCCCAACTGTTTGCTAAGAGTCGGCACCTGCTAGAGCAGTGGTTCTCAACCTGTGGGTCGGGACCCCCTCGGGGGTCGAATGACTATTTGCCAGGGGTCGCCTAGTGGCTCTCGGCCGCCGGGAGAGAAACACTTTCTCCCGGAAAAATCGGGGGCCGCCGTAAGTCAGAAAAAAAAAAACCCACCATAGGAATGCATAGCTAGATTCCTATTGGCTATTTCACTTTGCAAAAGCCAATAGCAAACTAGCTATTGCACCTGCCCTCTGATGGTGCCAATCAGCAGAGGGGGACCTGAAGTTCTCCATCAGGTCCCCTTCTAGTGACTGACATCAGCAGAGGGCGAGTGCAATATGTATGTATTCAAGCAAAAAAATATGTAAAACACACCTCTAGCTATGCATTCCATTTTCCCGGTCTGCAGCTGCAGAGATCGGGAAATGTCTCAGTGCCTGTGATTGGCGCTGTCAGCGTCGGCACGTGGAGCTGCGAACACGCCCGAGCCCATCCCTATCAGTGACAGCACTGCAGAACTGGGCGGAGCTGGCCGTTAATCTTTGCCGACACCTTTTGAAGGTAGTCCTGCCTGGAGTTGGCCTTTTAAAGCTGCATTTTAAACCGCTAAATGCGCATATATATATATATATATATATATATCTCTCGTCCGATCGCACTTCGGGTGGTGGAAGCGGTGCCATTGAATACAATACAATGCACCGCCACGCCCCCTCCCGCCCCAAAATGTGGGGGGAAGTTTCTCAGCGATAGAGGTGCATTCCAGCAGCTACCGCTCTGGAACGCACACGCTTTCGGTGTGAACAAGCCCTTAGAAGCTGCAGCAAGTCAGATTTCCTGCCTGACTGCCCCTGGCCCACCGCTTTTATTGATTGGATGTCAGATCTTTCAATCACGGAGAGTCAGCATCATATGTGCCAACCAATAAGAACCTCTTCTTTTTCCTGAGAGACCATCATGGAAGAATTAGGGCTTAGAAAGAGATTTTCATTGGCCAGCAATATATCTCTCGTCCGATCGCACTTCGGGTGGTGGAAGCGGTGCCATTGAATACAATACAATGCACCGCCACGCCCCCTCCCGCCCCAAAATGTGGGGGGAAGTTTCTCAGCGATAGAGGTGCATTCCAGCAGCTACCGCTCTGGAACGCACACGCTTTCGGTGTGAACAAGCCCTTAGAAGCTGCAGCAAGTCAGATTTCCTGCCTGACTGCCCCTGGCCCACCGCTTTTATTGATTGGATGTCAGATCTTTCAATCACGGAGAGTCAGCATCATATGTGCCAACCAATAAGAACCTCTTCTTTTTCCTGAGAGACCATCATGGAAGAATTAGGGCTTAGAAAGAGATTTTCATTGGCCAGCACGGTCACATCACCAATCACTGCTCACTATTGGAAGCATTATATTGCTATATAGCCAAAAGCGCTGTACAGTTAAGTTTTCAAGTGGCATTGTATGGGCTGGCATGGGCGACGGGCAATGGTCATTATTACAGATAATTGCAGTGGGGACTCGGAGGAAGAGGGGGCGAGGAGGGTGTCGAGTTAGTTCACCTATTTGTTTTTTTATGAAAAGGTCTAATAACCCTAAAGTGTATTGCCACTTGAGTCAAATTTGAGAAAACCCTAAATGTTTATTATGTGCGCCCATTCACACAGCATACCGAAGAATAACTTACCTTTCAGCTGTTTCTTTGGGGAAGGTCTTTGTGCAGATTCCAGGCTACTCCGAGCAGTTTGAAAGTGCAAGTACAGGGTCCTACTGAGGGACAGACTGAGCTTCCTCTCATTACCATACAGTGCTTCTAAGTCTTTAACCCTCTGTTAGGACCGACCGTGTTCAAATCTAGTTTACAATTGATAATGAAATCTGCCGGCACAGTACACACAAGGGCAATTAGAGTAAACGTAACTTCCCACAGCCCCCTCCTTACCGTAACACAGGGACGAAGCCAGGTAGGATTTTTAGAAAGCACAAAGTTGCATTAACGTCACATTCCGCTCCCCACCCCCGCTGCTTTAAGGACTTACCTTACATAATGCCTATTGATCCGATCATCTTTTTTCCTGTAGTTTTCAGGAGTTCCGCCAGCGCTGGTGCCGGTCTCTGATCCAGCGCTGACCGCTGTGTCTTCATGTCCCTTGGAGTCAGTGCGGGTGCATGCTGCCGGCCTGCCTGCATTGACTTACTCTGTGTCTGTAAGAGACTACCTGCCGATTGACTCCTGCCCAAAAACGCACATGCATGCAAGCCATTGCCGAAAGTTCCTGGAAAATGCGCTTTAGCACGTGGACGCACACATATGGGAACGTTTATGCGCAATAGCGCACGCATGTGAGCGCACGGAGGCGTACTCGTTAGCATACAGGTGCATGCTCATTATCTCGCACACTATCCTATATAAACAGACATAAAGCCATGACCAAGTTGCTGAGTGGTCTTCAGGTAGTCCCTGTGTGCCCTGTACTCTGTAGCTGTATCCTGCTCCTGATCTGTGGTTCGGCACCTCAAGATTCGGCTCCCTGTGTATGACCTCGGCTTACGTTTCCTGACCCTGCTCCTGATCTGTGGTTCGGTACCTCTGCTCTCTGATCTTCTGTGTATGACCTTGGCTTACGTTTCCTGACCCTGCTCCTGATCTGTGGTTCGGTACCTCAAGATTCGGCTCCCTGTGTATGACCTCGGCTTGAACCTGACTTCCCTCCTGGTCTGCCATTTGGTGGATCGCTCCATCAGTACCATGAGTGCTTACATCTAGCCAGTGCTCCATTGGCCTCACAGCCGATTGCCTGCTCTGATTTCAAGAGGTCCCGGTGTCATCCCGGTCCTGCCAATTCACCAGCTGGTCCAACACACTCTAGCGTCTCCTCAAGAACCGGCCAGCCACCAGTATCAGCGCATGTGCCCCACTCATTCTTACATCCCCTGTCATCACTTCCAAAGGTGTGGAAAGAGAGGTGCACAGGCAGCCCCCTTCTCAACTACAGTCAGGTACGTAATAGTGTCTCTCCTCTTCTCCCGGCCGAAGCTCTCTACTGCGCATGCGCCCGCCCCATGATCCTTCACGGCTGCTCAAGAATCTTCAGATCTTCAGACGGGAGCGAGCGGCGGAGACACAGTTAAGTAATAACCTGTTTGGTAACTTTTTTTATTTTATGTTTCTGCACATATCTACTGCTTGCTAGCAGTAGAAATATGCAAAAAAAAAAGGTTAATTCTACTTTAAAAAGGCAATTTAATATTTTTTTTATAGTTATGCGATGTGAAAGGGAACATGTCACAAATATAAAGTAGGTGTTATACCAATTTGGCTGTAAAAGTGGAAATACACTTTAAGACAGTGGTTCTCAACCTGTGGTGTAACCCCAGGACTCACATTTGTCCTCGGTCATTAAGTCACACTGCAATGGAACGCACAGCTGTGTAGGCTGTTGTGCTGTGATGGAGCTCCATCCATACATGCATTGCTTGTACAGCTACCATGCGCAACCTGTAGAGGTGCCAGGAGCCAGAATGTGACGTCACTCCAGTCCAGGCACCTCTACAGGGCATTCAAGGGAGCAGTAAGCAATGCATGTATGGATGGAGCTCCCTCGCGGCCATACCCTCAGCCCACCTGACCTCAAGCTGACACTCAGCGTCGGGCAGCATATTTTGAACAGCTGCTCGGTGTGAGAACAGACAGCGCTGCGCTAGGGGGGGCTGAGGAGCCTCTGACCTAGGAAAGAGGAAGGCATGCGGTGATCCACTGAACACGGGGTCGTGACCCACTTTTGGGTCACGACCCACCAGTTGAGAACCAAGTCTTTAAGACAGCGGTCCTCAACCTGTGGGTCGTATGACGATTTGCCAGGGGTCGCCTAAAGACATCGCAACTCGCTCGGACGCACCGGGAGTCTCCCGCTATTAGATAGCGGCTCCCGGCCGCCCGGTAGAGAAACACTTTCTCCCGGAAAGGTTTACTCTGCTTGTAAACCTTTCCCTGCTCTGTTTTTTTTTTTTCTGACATCGGAACCGCTGGCCGCCGTCAGTCAGAAAAAAAAAAACAGCATAGGAATGCATAGCTAGATTCCTATTGGCTATTTCACTTTGCAATATCCAATAGCAAACTAGCTATTGCACTCGCCCAGTTCTCCATCAGGTCCTCTTCTAGTGATTGACAGCAGCAGAGGGCGGGTGCAATAGCCAGCTAGCTATCGGATATTGCAAATTGAAATAGCCAATAGGAATCTAGCTATGCATTCCTATGCTGTTTTGTTTTTTGTTTTTTTTTTCTGACGGCCGGCGGCTCCGATGTCAGGAAAAAAAAAAACCCAGAGCAGGGAAAAGCAGGATAAACCTTTCCGGGAGAAAGTGTTTCTCTCCCGGGCGGCCGGGAGCCGCTATCTAATAGCTATCTAACGGTAGCAAAATTACAGCGATGAAGGAGCAATGAAAATAATTTTACTGTCGCCACAACTTGGCCAATTTTATCAAAGGGTCGCGGCACTAGAAAGGTTGAAAACCGCTGCTTTAAGATATTCCTCCCCGCTACAATGTAACTATTGGAACATTGTGAAGGTGCTTAGTCACAAACAGACAGCAGGGGGCAGCAGATACCCTCTCTTGTTGAGAATAAGAACGCCATCAACTTTTATGTGACTGTTTATTATTACCGTCATTAATATTACATTATCATGTCATTCCGTTCTGTTTATTCCTGGGGTTGTGGTTATTAAACTGAATTTTAATTAATGCGGATGACTGCAAACTTTACATCTCCAGGAGGGAAACAATGAGTCCTTTGTTCTGGCAGATAAGTGGTCTGTTGTTATTGTAGAATATTGCGGTGAGTAATGCGAAGAACTTTGCAATGGATAAAATGTAAAAGGTTAAACTCATTATTAGTTTTTAGGAGTATCGGGAATAAGGAATACATGATGAGCATAGTTCGGGGTATTGGAGGAGTGCAGGCTGCTTGTAACGGGTTCTGTTTGGTGGGGTGAGGACAGCGTCCCCTGTTTCAGTAATGATGGAGGACTTCCTCTCATTGATAGCGGTGGCGGGGAGCCAAGAAGAAGGAAGATATGTGCAGCTTGTGTGCTGGCATTAAAGTGAACCTGTTGCTTTGCTCTGCATGCATCCAGTGGCGTCACAAGGGGGGTGCGGCCAGATGTCGCCATTGGAGGGATGACACCAAAATGACTGACTGGTGTCACCCCCTATGAAAAGTCGGGCACTCGGCCATGGATCGATAGCTCAACAGTGTCAGGAGAGCGGAGGGGACCCGGCGGCATACCTCATCCCGCCAGGTGAACGTCCCCTCCTCTTTCTGCCGGCGTCCATCACCAAGATGGCCGCCAGCAGGCGTCAATAAGATGACCGCACATGCACGATGACGTTAAGGTGGGTTGTCACCCCTTCTCCGCCCCGGGTGTCCCCCGGCCTTGGGGTGTCCCTGCATGCATCTATACTAAATCCATGTACAGGATATCTAAAACCCAAGAATAAAAAAAATGTACACATTGTATCTTTGTATTCCTTAAATATGGCAGCTGCATTTGTTTGCTTTTTTGCAGCATAAGTACATTTTCTTAAGGCATGGTTCCCACCTGGGCGTTTTACAGCACAAAGGAACGCGCTGAATTACGCCCAAACAAGTCCAGGAGCTTCTTTGGGGCGTTTTTCCGCGCGTTTCCATTGGTATTCCCGAGTGTGGATCGCGGTTAACAAAGCGGTAACCCCGAGCCACACTCGGGAATACAGCGTAGGTCTTACCTTGTCCGCGATCCCCGCTGTGTCCTCCGGCGGCTGCCCACTTCTGGGTTCCGTCCCTTGCGTGCGGCCGCATTGCAGAGGGGCGGAGCCGGCGGGAAGTTTGAAAGTGAAAAAAAAAATATTTTTTTTTTTAAATGGAGAAAATAAGGAAAAAAAAATCATACCGCCAGTGAAACGAAAACTTCGCGCACAGTGCAACCGCTCTGGAACGCACACGCTTTCAGTGTGAACAAGGTCAAAAATACAAAAAAAAAATCCCTGTTGATCCTTCCAGAAATCAAGTTTCCTTGTGATCTCGCTGACGTGAATTCTCAAGCAATGTAATGAGTTTTCCCGGCTGTCATCCGTGAACTGCATAACACCTCCACTTATGTAATGGGGATGGGGAGGTGTTTGTGATTTGAATCAGGAGAGCAGCCTTGGGTGACAACACTGCCGCTCTACAGATACAGTACAATGAGTGTTGTCACTAGGGTTGCCACCTTTTCTTCAAGAGAAACCTGAACACTCTATCGCTGTGCCCTGCAACTTTTTTTTGGGCGGGGGGGAGAATATAGAGGAGAGAGCGAGTAGAGGCAGCCAGGGGAGAGAGCGAGTAGAGGCAGCCAGGGGAGAGAGCGAGGAGAGGCAGCCAGGGGAGAGAGCGAGGAGAGACAGCCAGGGGAGGGAGTAAGGAGACTGGCTATAGTAGACTACAGCAATACAAAATAGTATGAAACTACATACTCTTTGTTGTTCTGGGCGGGCGACCTGATGTCCCTAGGTGACCTAGTGGCCTGTGCGGACTTTCAGATGGGCTGTGCGGACTTTCAGATGGGCTGTGTGGCTCTGAGGTGGGCTACGTGGGCTCTCAGGTGGGCTGTGCGGGCTCTCAGGTGGGCTGTGCGGGCTCTCAGGTGGGCTGTGCTCACTCTCAGGTGGGCTGTGCGGACTTTCAGGTGGGCAGCGCAGACTCTCAGATGGGCTGTGCGGACTTTCAGATGGGCTGTGTGGCTCTGAGGTGGGCTACGTGGGCTCTCAGATGGGCTGTGCGGGCTCTCAGGTGGGCTGTGCGGACTTTCAGGTGGGCAGCGCAGACTCTCAGATGGGCTGTGCGGGCTCCGAGGTGGGCTTTGCTCACTCTCAGGTGGGTTTCAGGCAGATGGGGCTGCCAGAAATGTCACTTGCCAGGGACCTCGGCAGCTGCATCTGTCAAAAAGTTCCGGTGTCGGCACTAAGTGTCTTGTGTCCAGGTGCCAGCTGGATGGACACCTGGACACAAGACTCCAAAACCGGACTGTCCAGGTGAAAACCGGACGGGTGGCAACCCTAGTTGTCACCCTAGGACAGGAAGTGTGTTACTGGCCAGATCACCAGATGAATATAAAGGAAAGAAACAGCCTTCTAAAAAAGAAAACTAAAGCAGACGCCGCATCTAAGGACGGGTAAGTATATTAGATTTCTGATTTGGGGTTTGATACATTTTAATGGTATAATTACAGATAAACAACCATCACATACAACTCCCTGCCCATAATTGCTGGAAAACACAAACAATAAAGTATGATTCAATGAGAGATGATATGGCGCAGATGAGAGACGACATTAAGAAATACTTTATATTCAGCCAGACAACTTGGCTGTGTGCAAGGAGGAGGAGGAGGAGGTTGCCCCATATTTCCTAAGAGTTACTGAAATGGTGACACAAATAAAGGTTTTTTTATTATGCTTTGATTGGCTAGCAGGAAATCCTCCCGGGCCGGCTGGTATTAACCCCTTCACTGCCACCAACGCAAGGATTACTTCTGCAGGAGCTGGGCCCTGTAAACAAGTAAGGTGACAACACTGCTCCTCTATAGATACAGTACAGGGAGTGTTATCACCCTAGGAGAGGAAGTGTGTTACTGGCAGGATCAGCGGGTGAAAATAAAGAAAAAGTAGCCCTAAAATAGAAACCTAAAGCAACCACCACATATGAGGACTGGCAAGCTGTATACTATTATTAATTCTATCTATCTCATTGGTGTCACAAGGAGGGTGCGGCCCACACTGGGTGACACCATCATAGGGTGTTGCACCAAAATTACTGTGGTGTCCCCCCCTCTGAAAAGTTGAACACTTGGTCGTGGCCCGAGAGCACGATAGTTGGACGATAGAGGAGGGGACCCGGGGGCATACCTTATTCCGCCGGGTGAACATCCCCTCCTTGCTTTGCCGGCTTCCATCACCATTCCATCCATCACTGGCCGCTGGCAGGTAAGCGCGCATGCATGATGATGTCCCAGTGGGGTGTCACCCATGGGCCGCTCCAGGTGGCAACCATGGCTGGGGACACCCCTGATCTATCTATCCTCACTGCACACGATGCATTCCTGGGTGTAATGATATCAGACACTGTGATTTCGTCTGATGGAACATGAATTCACATTGACGTGGCTGCGTTACCTCGGCTCTGACTAGGAAAATTCAGAGACAGGATGTTTTGTGCAGTGGCCCCCACTATACACACCACTCTTCGGCATCAGATAAGAGGGGTACGACTTCCTCCACGCCGGCCACCGCAAATCACCATCTGACCTGCCCCTTCCACGCCGGATGTGGCTGCTGAGCAGTCTAGTGTTGGTGAGAACTTCCCTCCAGGATTGTCTTCACAATAACATTACTCCTCAAGTACGGCGGCTATAAATAGAGCCCATACATTGCTGTAAGGGGAGCACAATGGTCTAGTGGTTGGCACAGCTCTGTGGCCTTGCAGCGCTTCTAGTTGCCAAGCTTTCAGAACCATTTTTTTAACACCGCCCAATACATCAAATTCATTTTCAGTAATAATGATGAAGTTAAGCGTCCTGCATGCTGGGGCTGGGAGCGGGATTAGGGGAGCACACACAGAAGTGCTGCATTGTAGTTATACTAAACTTATCAATAAGCTTGAGGTGCGGGAGCTCAGAGATGCTACCCCCCGGTACAGCTACCAAAATGTAAAAATAGGATTGAGCCATTGGAGGTATCGGATAGAGAAATGCATTGTGCGTAGAACGCCACCCGCCAAATTCCTGAAGGCGTGGCCTTAAAGTGGGTGTCACGGTACGATGTATGGTATGTAGTGTGGTAGAAGAAAAAGCCCCAGCTTTGGTCTCAGCAGCAATGATAACCCCCAGAACTGGTGGTCAGTGATTGGCTGTAAAAACAACCCCCGCCCTAGAATTGGTGGTTAGTGGCTGGCTTCAAAAGTATCCCACCCTCCAGCATTGGTGGTCAGAGGCTGGCCGGAACAATAATAATCCCTCCACCATCATTATTAGCCAATGACTGGCTGTAAAAATACCCCTTCTCCAGTATTGGTGGTGAGCAGGGGCGTAACTAGAAATCACAGGGCCCCATAGCAAAATTTTGTATGGGGCCCTGTGATTTCTAGTTACACCCACCTGACATCCCAAACAGCCCACCTGAGAGTGATCCGGCCGAGCCCACCATGACTCTCTATGGTGGGCTCTGCAGGGTCTCAGGTGGGCTGGTCAAACCCTCTTACCTGTCAGCCCCGATCCACTTTCCGCCTCCTCCTCGTCCACGGTCACTGGCGGGCCCCACCTCCTCCGTCACCGAGCCCCGCCTCCTCCTTTGCTGACGGGCCCAGCCTCCTCGTCCTCCGCAGCTGCTGGCTGTCACTGATTCAGCAGCGGCTGTGAGGAGGTTGTCGGTGATCTGGACAGCGGCATATTCCTCCTTATGACAGCCAGCAGCCTGATATTCCATAGCGACCCATTTGGCCCGAATAGCATCAGGGGGATGTCCTGGCCGGGCCCCATAGCGGCCGCCTGGGTTGCTATGGCGATTGACTGGTGGTGAGCGGCTGGCTGTAAAAATTGTCTCCGCCCCCCCAACATTTGTGATCAGTGGCTGGCTCTAAAAATAACCATCTCCCCCAGTATTGATTGTCAGTGGCTGGCTTGAACACAAAGGGCTTAACAACGCTTGGCACATGGCAGCCACTCGAAATGTGGCCACATTGGGGCACTCTCTAAGTGGTGGTACCTGGTGAAGACCCCGCCCTCCTAGGATCACCACTGCTATCAACCAATAAGATTTCAGAATAAAGGAGGATGAATTCTGATCATTATAAATGATTGCTTTTTTTCACTTTACAGAATATGTAATGTATGACTGCAGAGGGATCAATTGTATGAGATCAGATCGTAGACGTCCGGCATCTGATGCCTCTCAGTAACGTCACCACCCTGCATGACCGCCCCTCACCATCACCCAACGCTGCCAGCATTCTAGAAGAGAATAGAACACAGCAGAGCATTGTACGCGGTGACAGATGTATTATTAGGTCAGTGGTCCTCCATATAAAAGCCTCAAATGCTGTTTTCCCAGCTGTTAACTTCCAGCGTTTTAAATGCATTTTGGGGTTTTGTAGTTCTAATCCCTGACTGGGCAGATTATGGAAATCCTGTGACCGCCTCCCACTAGGCACCCAGCAGTTTCCTCCCAGCAGCCAAAAAACAACCTGCGTACAGCAAACATACCTCAGATGCTAAGATAAAGCTATAGTATCAGCCTTACCGGGATGGATACATACAAGAGATGAGATGTTCTTGGGGAAAATGCTGCTCCAGGCTCCCTTCAGTGCCTGGTATCACATGGGAACATCTTGGCATTCGGTTATGTCATCTCAACCAGACTGTCCTTCAATGAACCCGCCACCGGCTGAGTGCAGCCCCCTAGTTACACATTTATCTTCCTCGCTGTCCCCGAGATTTTCATTGTGCGCAGCCGTACCTCTGAAAACGTCCTTTCCGGGTCCCCCTCCTAGTGCAGGGGTAGGCAACCGTGGCTCTCCAGCTGTGCTGAAACTACAAATCCCATCGTGCTTCTACCTCTAAGAGTCATGCCTGTGGCTTGCAATGCCTAATGGGCTTGTAGTTTCAGCACAGCTGGAGAGCCGAGGTTGCCTACCCCTGTCCTAGTGCGTATAGGCGCAGCTGGCCCTTTCATTCTTATGTACTTTTGACTACATCATTATAGGGTTACCAGATTTTTAAAATGAAATCTGGGGACACCCTACTGACCATGCCCACTTGTAACCACACCCATAAAAAAGACACCCCCATTTGTAGCCACACCCACAAAATTACAACCCCCATTTGTAGCATGCCCTGAAACAATTGGTCACAGACTCCTGGAAGAAGGAGCAGACATTGAAGATGTAAAGACCCTTGATCCGAGCACAGACCTGGCAGGGCCGGAAAGGGGGGGCGAGCGAGTGCCCCCTCCCTCCCCCCTGGGTACAAGGGCCTCTTCCCCACAAGCCCTGGGGGATTGGTTATGGGGGTGCGGGCAGGGGGAATTATTTGCATCGGGGTACCGCTTTAATTAAGGGGTCACCCCGTTGCCGCCCCCCCTTGTGAATGAGTAAAAGGTACTTGTACCCCTAACCATTCACTAAAGGGTTAAATAAAATTGTAAATAAAAAGTCCAGACTTTTGAAAAAATCCTTTATTTGGAAAAAAAACAAGACAAGTTTTTTATTTTTTTTAAAATGGATCCACTGATGTAATCCAGGGTCAAGCGCGATGTCCAGCGTTGTCCACGACGACGATGACTCGACAAAATAAAAAATAGAAATAATGGAAAAAAAAAACAGACGACCGCCGTCTCGTCGCTGCGACGAACACCCGCCGCATAATGGCATTTTGACAGATGCTGGTAACATATAAACATTCTAGCTCCGCCCAACTGTTTACAGTTGTAACAGGATGGGCCATGATTGGGCAAAGTGGTCAGGTGAAAGGCTTTAGCCATTCAGGGCTCACAAAGCACATTGCCTTGTGCGGGGTGCGCGGTGGGCGAACAGCCGGCCGAACACCCTGACAGTTTGTGTGTTCGCCGAACACACGAACAGCCGATGTCGATCTCACGTCCGGCTCGACCATCAAGCCCAACCTTAATCAGGAAAAGACTTAAAGGGGAGATCATTCCAACAGAAACACATCAATAAAAACTGAGACAAGTTCCCAGCTCCTCCCCATTCCTTCCACCTTGATAAAACGCTTCGACCAGCATTCCGTGTTCATATCACTGGAATAGTCTGCGTTCTCTTGTCCCGCCGTCCGCTTTTCTCAAGTGTTTGCAAACACGGAGAGTGATCAGCAGGTGCCTAGAGCGCGATTGTCAAATATTTTATCTCACCCAAACGTCAGTCTTTGAAGTGTTTGGCTGAGTCACAAAGCTGCGCGACATCAAACAGAGTTTTATAGCAAACAAACGCAAAATAAAAAACACCTTCCAGAGGTTCGCAGACCGTCGCCTCTGCGCCAAGCGTCTTTTATCTGAATCTTCTTCCACTCCTCGTATAAACTTCAGACGAAACTCCGAGACAAGCGCGCCTCACGCGGACCGCTCCTAATTGCTTTTCTCTTTTCTTTTATTCTGAGGATGAAAAGGATGTTTTGGCTCCTCGTAAACAGACCTGAGCCGGGTTACCTTCCCTAAAATCCTTCCTCAAATGGCTGCAGGTGGAGGCGCTTAAAGGGAGACGTCACCCGTCACCTTTAATGTCCAGGACAGGCCACCTGTCTCCCGATTAGGAGAGTCCATTGATGTCAGACTGTAGGGTGTTGAACAGGTTCCCCGACTATGATCACACTTTGTTTTTGGTGACGGCTATGTAATAACTTGTCACAGTTACAGGGATCCCAACCTGAAAGAAGCCATTTCAGGGAGGTGTCCTCATTTCAGGGAGATTGCCCTCTACGCCACTGGATACCCCCCTCCCCGCTCCGATCTTCCAGCGCTGACTGGTGGAACGGACGGGGGAGGGGCGGGTACAGCTGGCTCTGCTTCTAGATAGGCAGAGCCAGCTGTCAGTCACGCAGCTGGGCGGATCCAGACATAATTGTATCGCGGTATACTGAGCTTTGGGTGACGGGAGGACGCTAGTTTGTGTCCTCCCGTTACCCTTAGGAGAACTATGGGGAAAAGCCCTGACCCCATAGTTCTCCTTTAAGGTGGACCACACATCAGAGAGACAATATCTTTTCATGTTCAGTGCATGCCAAGTAATGTGTAAGAGTAACACTTCCAGGTATTCATATCCCTCATAAGGATCACAGCGCTCCCTCTGACAATGGCCAGATCTGCTTTTCTTCTCCAGTAGGACAGCCCCATCTCTGTTCAGGCATCACCCGGGGTCACCATCTGCTCCCTGAACTGAGATGTCAGTTCAAAGCTGGCACAATCATGTAAAGCCTGAGTCTGACACAGATCAGCCCCTGCTGCAGCCTCTCACCTTGTTACAAAGTTACAATGTTGCCGTCTGATCACTGGGGGAAGGGAGAGTTAGGAAAGGAGCAGGTGACGAGGGAGCATGGAGGCTGGCTTTCTGGCCAATCAGGAAGCCCAGGGGGGGGGGGGG
>NW_017306553.1:720029-734765 GCF_000935625.1 Nanorana parkeri
TTCAGCGCATCACGAGAGCCGCGGGGGGGGGGGGGGACAATGACTCGCAGCCTGGCTTCTTGATTGGTCAGCTTCCCGACCAATCAGGAAGCCAGGAGGAGAGACATTACACTGCGCCAGGCTTCCTCATTGGCCGGGAAGCTGGCTCCATGCTCGCTGGTCACCAGCTGATGAGGGAGCATGAAGCCAGCTTTCTGGCCAATCAGGGTTCCGGGGGACGAGTCATTACACACTGCCTGATTTCCTGATTGGCATGGACCTGGCTTTCTCTGCCAATCAGGAAGCCAGGAGGTGTATCATCACCCACCCTCTGGCTTCCTGATTGGCCGGGAAGCCAGGTCCATGCTCCCTGGTGACGAGGGAGCATGGAGCCGGGCGGCTTGCCAGCCAATCAGGAAACCGGGCAGTGTGTAAAGAGTCACTGCCCAGCTTCCTGATACCCGATAAGCTCCAGTATCGGGCTAGGCATCGCAGCATTTGGGCGAGTATGAGTACTCGCCCCCCAAATACTCAGTATCGGGCCAGCACCAATACCCATACTAGTATCGGTGCATCCCTAATGTATTTAACATCATCAAATGCATTTTTTTTTTATGTGGGCAGTGTAAATACATGAATTAGACTTGTTGTCAGCCCCTTGTAATCCCAGGAAGAAACAGTATGTGGAGCCAATCAGCTGTGCTGCAGTGCAAGGAGTATGCTGATAGGGGGAGAGAGCAGAGTGACAGAGAAAGAAGATGACCGGCGCGACGCCTTTACTGTACTTTTAGTGTTTTTATAGGGAAGAAAATATGTGGGGAAATGTGTTTGTAGGCTCCGTTCCTATATGCATGCAAACCCCAATCAACTAATCACCACGAGAGGAGGAAACTGCAAATATGTAAGACGGCCTTTAAATAGTATTAGGGACCCCATGGGGGGCGGCAGGCTCGAGGGCCCCATCTCTGCCTCTACCACAGACAAAAACAGACCATAGGCTGACTTCAAATAAATACAATTTATTCGCTCTTCCAGCTCAAATCACTCCCCCCCCCGCACACACACACGTCAAACCATCGTTTCAAGCTTCGTCTGCAAAGTAGCACCGCCTTGTGCAAGAGCGCAGTACACAGAGGGATGTCAAAGGGCCCATCACTGGGCTTCGGTGATCAGCAAATGTTTATAGAGACTTTACCCATTCAGTGCCCCTCTGACCCATATATAGTCACCTTTACTGTCTGCTGGAGCCTGAAGCCCAACCCCTGTGCTAGCTCCACCCCAGAGGAGTCAGAGCTTACGTAGTATTGGTCCTCTGACTCAGGTGACAACAGTCAGGCCTGTGAATTACACTTCATTTCAGACCCAAACCCTGCATCCTAGGAGGAGGTCACATGCTCTCCTATATCAAGAAGCTCCAGGTATTTCCAAAGGACTCTATTGGGACAGCGGGGGAGAGTGGCAAAGGTGGGTACAGGTTTCTCAGGGGCGGGCTTTGGGGCAGACTTACTATTCGTGCAAGCTGTACAGCTGCACAAGGGCCCTTCGGGACTTAGGGACCCAATTATACTACATGTGGGTTAGACATAGACCTGGACGCTGCTCAGTTCTAGGGCAATTGAGATGCAGGAGGTATTCTTCACAATGCCCGGGGCCAGCCCTACCTTTTTCGCCTGGAGAAGGGGGCCAAGCTGTCAGCTGGGACGGAGGGGGGTTGCTGTTAGTCTCTGCAAAATTAAATTCCTTGGCTCGACAGTGAGCACAGATGTAGGAACTGAAGCACCACACAATTACAATAATCCAGAAACCACTTTATTCCATTATTGTCAGGGGGACATTCAAGTAGAGCCTCCAACGCGTTTCGGGGGTCCAAGACACACACCCTTCATCAGGGCTTATTGAGAGAAGTCACGTAAGTGCGCTACAATCTCTACAGCTTGAAAGTTGTATTGAGTTGTGATGGGAGTACTTCAGGCTTGTCTGCAGCTGGTATGGCACCCCTGATGAACGGAATGTGTATAGGACCCCAGAAACGCATTGGCTACTCTTCTAGAATGTCCCATGACCCTAATGGAATAAAGTTGTATCTGGACTGTTTGAATCGGTGTGGCACTTCAGTTCCTACATCTACTGTAAAAGATGAACTTAGGTCCAGTTGGGGGTGTTGGTTCACAGGAGGGAACAAGCCCAAGGTGAGTGTCATTAATGCATTGATATCCTGTGACTAAAGATCAATCAGGAGGCGGGGCAGTGACAGAGAGCCCTCCCATGAGGACCCCTTAGCACAACACATTCGGTCACATCACAAAATGTTTGTGTTTCCATTATATTATTTGCATTGTGAGAACCGTGCCGAGCAAACCAGTACAATCCGAATATTGGATGCGTTTCCTTCACTGAGTCCAGCACCCCGCATATTAACAAGCTCACAAAGCCCTGATGAAGGAGGGGCCCTTTGATGCCCCTGAAATGCATTGGATTGTCGTTTTCAATTCACACGACGAAATAAAATGCTTTCTGGACTGTACACATTTCTGAATATCTAATATAGCTCTTATAGTTCTTTGAATAGTCGTCCTTTGGAATTTGTGCTCCACCCGACTTGTAAACATTGTACACTGGACCGGTCTTTAAATCCTGACGTATAGTGCTCCCGCTGTCCTATATCCATGGGGGTTGTCTCTGCTCCTCCGTTCAATTCTTCAAGCAGAGTTTGAACTTGATGGACCCGTGTCTTTATTCAACCTCAAATACTATGTAACTATGTAAGAGTTGCGGGTTAAAAAAAAAACGTAAAAATGTACCTGATTACATTAAGGTGGCTGCAGCCAAAACGGGTATTTGATATATGGTTGGGTTCTGGTCCTGCTCAGTCATCCTCCAGAATTCCTATATCACTAGGGGGCCCATTCACACTATGGGGTGTATTGATAAACAATTTACAGAGGCGTTGGAATGGAGGCAAAAATGAATGTTATCAGGATACTTTCTTTCCAGTTCGAAAGTACTATCAGCTAACTACCACATTATGGCCACTAGATGGAGCTGAAGACCATAAGAAATGTATTTTTTTTTTCTATGCTCATCAGCTCCATCTAGTGGCCATAATATTGTATTACATTACAAAATTGTATGGAATGAAGGCAAAAATTAATGTATTCCATATATGTCTGCAAAGGTTCTCATTCATCCAGGTCATGGTATATCGGTTAGAAAATAAGTCAAGGCAACTGGACTTGCTGCATTTTTCTTGAAGACGTTTCACTGGTCATCCAACCAGCTTTCGCAATTCAGAATGACTTGTACAAACATTATCTGGGAATAAATATGGTGAATGTTGCTCCAATCCACATAATCTGTTAGTCGCAACCAGGTGTTGATCGCATTTGCATAATTGGAGCTAGAAGGTGTTAATAACCTGCCCAGAGAGAGGTGTTAAAACAGCATTGTATGTACCACATTGTGGCCACTTGATGGAGTTGAGCATAAGAAATATTCATTTTTTCTCTGCTCCTCAGCTCCATCTAGTGGCCATAATGTGGTATTTACCTGATATTACATTTACTGTATTTTTCCATGTATAAGACTATACTTTTTCTTTAAAATATTTACCTAAAAATGGAGGGGCGTCTTAGACACGGGGGGCCGAGAGGAGAACTGCGGTTGCGAAACTGCCGATACCTCTGCAAACTAGACTTACGAGTGAAACTTCCGATTGCAGAGACAAGCTAACAGGTTTCCTCCAATCATGAGCCTTATGTACCTGACGTCAGCCGATGCTGCGGAGAGCGTGTAGCCAGTGCCCCAGATGCAACAGGAAGCCCATAAAAATGTCAGAAAACAAAAAAAATACCGGTCCCAGTAAGCAGCTGTCTTACTCTGCAAAATTTAAACTGGATGAAATCAGTTATGCAGAAGAGCATGGGAAATATTTATTTGTGAATGTTGGGTAAGAAAAGTGGGGGGCGTCCTATACATGGGGGCGTCTTATAGACGGAAAAATACAGTAACCTTGAAAAAAAATGTGAATAACATTCATTTTTGCCCCTATTCACACAGAATGAATGTGCATGCAATTTTGCAGGGTGAATGGCTCTGTGAATTGTTAATAAATACACCCCTATGTGTGACAGTAATGCGCGCAAGTGTTTCTGCAGCTTATTGACTTTAAATTGGCCATCATATATTGTCAACACACAAAAAAATGGCACCTGCACATCTGCGCACTGCGGTATGCTAAAAGATATGTGTTGTGGTGCATTGGTTGGGTACATTGGGGCGCTATTCAAAACGTATGGCACCGCAATGCCATACAGGGCCGTTCCTCATTCAGGCTGCCCCATTATGGGGGCGCCCCTGGGCACAACCCACAGAACTGAATGGACCCACATGGTGACTACTGCAGTCAGTTTCCCACTGGAGTTTGTGGCCCCATTTTGTGTACAGCCAACCAAAGGAGTCTCACCTCCCCTGCGGTATTAATAATCCAAATGCAGGAGTGAGATCCTTTGATAAGAGACGGGAACTCAGAGGAAGAGGTCTTGCCAGTGGGGTCCCCAATCGCGTCCATACACGACACAATTGTGTGCCAACTTCAATCAGATTTTGTTTACAGAACGCTGAAGAACGCTCAACCCACCAACAGTTCACAATGATAACAATACATTTGATGGGAGGCGGCCTCCTGTCATTCGGTCATTCCTGGTAACTGGTAGTCGTTGCCACCAGACCCCGGTGTGTAGGGCCATCGTAAGACAGAAGCAGGAAGAAGACATGGAACACTAAATATGAGTTTTGGGTCGACTGACCCTCGAAGTGTCCACGCAGGAGCCAAGTACCAATGTGATGTAGGTTTTGCATAGACCAGGGGTAGACAACCTTGGCACTTCAGCGGTTGTTGGACTGCAAGTCCCATAATGCATTGCAAGGCTGTGATAACCCCAGGCATGAATCCCAGAGGTATAGATATGATGGGTTGTGTAGTCTCACCACAGCTGGAGTGCCGAGATTGCCCACGCCTGGCATAGAGTGTGGTTTATTTTTTCAGTAGCTGCACATCAAGGTTCATATTCTGGGCGGATGCCATTCACACGGCATTGGCAGCCCTGGATGGTGCTCATGGCTATAAGAAATTCCTTTACTCATCAGCGCCATCTAGGGGCCGTGCCTTTTATAAATAAAGCCCTAACACAGGGATAGGCAACCTTCCCACTCCAGTCATGGTGAGACTACAAATCCCACCATGCTTGTGGCTGTCCAAGTCTTGCAATGCCTCATGGGACTTGTAGCTCCACAACAGCTAGAGGTTGCCTACTGAGACAGGAAGTGAGGGCAAATCTCCATAATGGAGACACCGACAGCACTCTATCCACAACTACACATAGTTCCTCCCCAGTGCAATCCTGGCTTAGCTTACACCACCCAGTGTGTCAGACCGTGACACGCTCTTAAAATGGGATTCCAGTTGCTAAAATCCAGTTCATGGCCCCCACTTCAGATGCGTGTTATTGTTGAGATTGGTGTCCCGGTTATCAAGACGTGGGGGGGTTTGTGGGTCAGCTTGGAGACGGGCTGTCGTGTTCGGAACCGTCTTGCAGAGAGCTGCTCAGCTCCGTAGGACTGTCCGCAATGTTCGGCTCGCTGCTGAACTGCCGCTGGGTAAAGTTGGGCTGAAGGAGCAAACACTGGTCCGAGAGCTCCGCCTCCTCCGACCGGGGGTGCATGGTGGAGGCCATAGCCAGGAACTGGATGTCCGTGTGAACATTGGCGACTGTGTGCCTCCGAATACTGCCGCACCTTTCCAGGTACGCCTCGCCTTCCTGCTCCGTCAGGGGGGACAACGAGCGCTCAAAGGCAAGCGAGTTGCTGACGCGTGAGTCGTAGGACCCGGGCTCCGACCTCATGTGACACTTGGGGAAGCGATATTCTGCAGAGAATAAAAATGTGGACAACAGAAAAATAATGATTAACAAAATGATTCATTTTAGTGAACCAAACCAACAAATCCAACCTTTCAAAATGGAGGCCAAGTGATTAAAAAAAAAACTTGCGCTGCAATACTCACCTCCTATACAGGGCTGTCCCTCGAAGAAAGTTCTCCCCAAAACCCAGCGCTGCACGTCTTCCAGTCTGAATTGTGCCCAGGTTAAAAAAAAACTAGGCGGGAAGCATTTATTATAAGGGCTGCAGTACCACTCTGTCACCTGTAGAGGGCACACTGTGCTCACTGCTATTTAACCCTTTCTCTTGCACAGCATTTTTATTGCACACAAGTTATACTCCACATTTTAGGCCTGAAAATTACTTAAAGCCCCTGAGAGTTATATATTTCCTGAAAGCACAAACCCTGTAGAATAAAATGCTGGCAAGTGCAAATTTCTACGTTGCATGATATTAGAGCAACTCTTTGTCAAACCCCAAATTTCAGTAAAAAATTATGCCTAAAGTGACATTCCCCCCTCTTGCTTCTTTAAGGACCTCCCTTAAGTGATGCCTCTTGATCCGATCATCTTCTTCTTTCCAGTAGTTTTCAGGAGTCCCTCCAGCGCTGGGGCCGGTCTCTGATCCAGCGCTGACTGCTGCGTCTTCCTGTCCCACGGTGTCTGTACGCGTGCACATTGCTTGGCTGCGTGCATTGACTTACCCTGTGTCTATCCTCTTCTCCCGGCTGAAGATCTCTACTGCGCATGCGCCCGCCCCATGATCCTTCACGGCCGCCTGAGAATCTTCAGACCTTCAGACGGGAACAAGCGGCAGAGACACAGGTACGTTTTTTACCTATTTGGTAACATTTTTTTAAAATGTTTTTGCATATATCTAGTGATTGCTAACAGTAGAGATATGCAAAAAAGACGAAGGTTTAATTAAAGGAGAACTATGAGGTGAGTGCTTTTCACTCACCTCATAGTTCTAGCCGACCTGTGACAATGAGACTGTCACAGGTCGGCTCAGTAGATCGGGAGGTGAGCGAACACATACCGGCGTTCGCTCACCTCTCGATCCTGTCACGGCTCTCTGCCGTGACAGGGGAGGGGCTGGATTCCCCCCTCCCCGCTCCGATCCGCCAGCGCTGACTGGCGGAACGGACGGGGTAGGGGGCAGGTACAGCTGGCTCTGCCTCTAGATAGGCAGAGCCAGCTGTCAGTCACGCAGCTGGGCGTATCCCGGCATAATTGTCGGGATCCGATTGAGCTGCGGCGTCTCAGTATAATGCAAGCTACAGCTCGCGGTATACTGAGCCTAGGGTGACGGGAGGACGATTTTAAGTAGATTTTAGTGCTGAAAAACAAAATATAGTACCGATTTCTTTTGTAAAATATAAAAGATGAGGTTATGCCAAATAAAAAGATACCCAACATGCGAAGGATAAAAACTGGGTGCACCTGTGCTGTAATTTGCGGAAGAGTGCCTTAGTGGTTAGCACTTCTGCCTTGCAGGGTCCCCGGTTCATATCCCGGTCAGGACACTATCTTCAAGGAGTTTGCATGTCCTCCCTGTGCTTGTGTGGGGTTCCTCCGGGTACTGCGGTTTCCTCCCACACTCCAAAGACATGCTTCGAAGGTAAATTGGCTCTTCTCTAAATCAGCCCTGTATGTGAGATAGGGACCTTAGATTGTACGCTCCTTGAGGGCAGGGACAGACGTGAATGCGCACTATGTATAGCGCTGTGTACATTGATGGTGCTCTATAAATGTCTGTAATAAATACATTTTATGAATACATTTTTTGTATTTCCTTTAGCGTTGGTATTGCCGTCTAGGAAGAGCTGAGAACTGACGTTGCCTATCCTCCATCTGATAACAATAACAAAATCGATTTCAGGAGGAAGGCATTAGAGATGAAGGGACGGGCTCACCGGGGCACTTTTATACCTCGGCGCTCTGACCTTTATAATGACATCAAGTTTAATAAGGACGTGTACGCTTACCATATGTGGTCTGATCAAAGCAAAGATCTGTGTGGGCGAGCAAGCAGCTATATACACATATGGGATCTGTTTTACCTGCCCAAGCATCTGTATTTTTGCCCATGCTGTCCTAAAATTTACACAGGCCAGCTGGACAGTACAGCCAGTCCGGTGACCTCATTTCCCATGCTGCAGTTAAGTAACACAGCTAGGCCACCTCCCTCTCCCTGGGCTGTGATTGGATAGTAATGGAGCAGCAATAGACTGATGAGGTCATCTCTCTGTCACTTTTTTCTGTCCTCCTATCAGCATTGGCTCCTTGTGCAGCTTCTTCTTCCTCACACCCCAGCCCTGCTGCACAGGGACTGCAAGAGGCTGATACCAGGTCGAATTTAGGTCCTTACACTGATTGCATTTAAAAACATAAATGTAATAATGTATTAATGATTACAGAGCTGCATTATATTCTGGCTTTAAGCTCTGCCTGGGGTTCAGCTTTAACATGTCAGTGTATAAAGTGAATACCCGGGGCTCTTATATCGCAGTCCGGTGCTCCAAGTGAAGCCGTTGATGGGCTGTCTGGTCTCCGGACTGTCAGGCAGCAATGTCAGAAATGTCTTCGGAGGCTTGGGATGAGTTGGGACTTGCTGAGGGCTGAAAACACTGAAATGATAAACTTTTCAACCCGAAGTTTTAGCCTGTCGGCTGTGTGTCCGGAGCTGAGGGACACGGATTCCAGGGAAGGGTCTCCGGAGGCAGAGGCTCTTCTCAGGGATTATACTGAAGGACAATGATACTCAGGATTTCCACGTGGTATGATGTTATAGGAGGACACGCTGAGAGTAAAGGGATGTATATGGGGGTTTGTATATCGATTTCTTCATTAAGATCAGATTAACTTTAGGGGGAAGAGGCTAAAAACCAAAAGTTGTGTTTGATCCGTAAGAGGGTTTACTACTTGGAAGTACTAATACAAATACAATTGTAAAAAATAGCTGTTGACTATAATAATTTTTATTCTTAAAGTCTTAAAAATGCATTTAAGTACCTTAACTATGACAAAAATGTATCTTATTACTACTACAAAGTTGCAGTGTTACAATGTTGCAGTCTGATCACCAGGGGAGAGGAGATTCTCCGCTGTGTTGGCTCATTGAGTTCTATAAGCAAAGAGATTCTTTAGCACGGCTGAAATAGCTGAATATGTGAAAAGGAGACTGGCACTCCATCTGCTGGCTGGATAGGGAACTGCAGCATGTTAATATGCAATAATTATAACATATTTACTTAAAGTGACACTAAACTCAGGAGTTAAATCTTACAAATGCATCCTTATTAACAAAAATGTGCCTTATTTGTGTATCACTCGGCTGTAGAGCCTCAAATCATCTCTGAATTGGTGCTGACATTGGCCTTCCTTCTGGAGGGGGGCTACTTTCGTTCCCCATGGTCCCTGTGTGTGTGGTAAAGTAGTCACCGCTCCAAGCTCGCTCCCGGGATGGACTACAATCTCATGTTTAGTCAGGCCCGGCGCATTAGTTTAGTAATGTGTACTGAGATTGTAGTCCATTCCGGGAGTGAGTTTGGAGCGGTGACTACCATAGACCGAAACAAGCATTTAACCCTTACAGTGCAGGGGTAGCCCCACTACGAGGGGGAGTCTTTTGAATTCCCGGAGCTCTCCTTTAAGCGGAACATATAAAATGGAGACCCGGTTGACTTTGAGCCACATAGAACTATGTACTTAGGATCGGATTACCGCGGCCGCGGGTCACCTGCTGGTTCTCAGCATCCACACCGGTGGGAACGCGGCAGGTTGGGCTTATTTATGTGCACTTAATGAACCCCGTCGGAGGACCTTCCTGTTTATGTTGGGCTATAATTGTTAATCCAAATCTTTTCAGAAAGCAATCTTTAGTCAAATATTAATTCCCTTAAGCCAAACCGAGCCATGTCAGCGATTCGTACATGGAAAGCAGAATTTACAAGAGGGCTCCTATAGGGTAACATGACAGAGCTCAACGCCATATGCAAAACATATCCATATGGTGCGGACATATGGGGAGAGGTTGAAGCTGCAAATATAAAAGATGCGTGAACGCAGCTCCGTGTTCAATAATACATCAATAAATGTGTTTTTATATATAATACATGCATGTTATACAAACATAGTGATAGAAGGAAATATCAGAGTGATGAGAAAGGAGCTAATCAGTCTGCTGCTTCTGCTTTCATTGTCCTGCCATGGGGCGGGGGTTGGGAAGGAGACCTGTAAGTGTAAGTAAAACTGCAGCAAAGATCTGGTCCCTGGCATGCCAGTCCCGGGCTGGGCTGTGTGGCAGAGCTGTGTCCTGTCATGGGCTGGGCGTGAAAAGATCAGGTCCCTCCTTTGCCAGGCAGGGCTGTGCTGTGTGGCAGAGCTGTGTCCTGCAATGGGGTGGGCGTGAAAAGATCAGGTCCCTCCCTTGCCAGGCAGGGCTGTGCTGTGTGGCAGAGCTGTGTCCTGCAATGGGGTGGGAGTGCAGAGCAGACCCGTAAGTGTTAGGGAAACGGCAGCAAAGAAAGAGCAGGTCCCTCCTTTGCCAGGCTGGGCTGTGCTGTGTGGCAGAGCTGTGTCCTGCCATGAGGTGGGGAGGAGACCTGCAAGTGTAAATGGAAATGCAGCAAAGATAGATCTGGTCCCTCGCATGCCAGGCCAGGCTGTGCTGTGTGGCAGAGCTGTGTCCTGCCATGGGGCAGGGGGTGGGGAGCAGACCTGTAAGTGTAAGCCAAACTAGAGCAAAGAAAGATCTGGTCCCTTGCAGGCCAGGCTGGGTATGGCAGAGCTGTGTAAATCTCAAGACTTGATGGACAGAAATACAAAGCCTTTGGCAGGTAAACCCCCCCATGTATGCTACCCCACACTGCAAGAGTTAAGTGCTGGTTTTGCCCAGGGAGATAAAATAACATATACTATATTTACCTGAGATTCTGGCTGACTTCTAGACCGGTCACTGCAGCCTCTTTCCTCCTCTGCTCCAGTGATCTAAGTTCCTGTGAGCCATCACATCAGATACAATGTATGGGACGTGAGGATGCTGAAGCGGAGGGGGAGCAAGGCTGCAGAGACCAGTCTATGAGCCAGCCAGGATTGTGGTTGAGGTGAGTCAATCTCTGTTATTTCAGCTCCCTAGGCAAAACAATCACTTGACCCTCGCAGTATCGGGGTAGCCCCACCGCAAGGGTTAAGATTTTATTTGCCTGAGTTCTTCTTTAAGAAAATCTCCAAAATGATTCCCGGAATAAACGGTTTATTGGCAAAAACAGCAGCGAGATTCCTCCCGAGCTCTCGTAAGAATGAAATCTAGCCCAGGGCCCTCGGCCTAGTTTTGGACATGACGTCTATTCAGCTGACGACCGCAGCAAACGAGCACATTAGATTCAAAGCAGCTGCACAATTAATTAGTGACAAAAAACAAAATGGGACTGAGGTCACAGGCGCGCAGGGTTCCCGTCTGCCGAGGAGGAGGCTGGCGGGTGGGACATTTTGTACTATGGAGAACAGGTTTTTGCACTGTGCCTTCCCAGTATCCTCGGGGTTAACACTTCAGGAACACCTCACCCACTCCTGAGAGCAGCTGACACGGGAGCGCATACCGATCGGCAGCCATCATCGGCGTTGGCTAATGGGATTCCACTGAGAAATGTCACTGTGGTTTGTGCAGTTGCTTCATTCTTTATATTCATTATGCTAACTCCTTACCCATATGTCCAATATAACATCATTGCGCCATTTTTACCATTGTTATTAACACTGGGGCACAGGAAAGCAGAAGTGTCGGACCAAGAGATGCCATGTCTCATTTGCCCAGTTGAGGTACCAATGTTGGATGGATGCCAAAAACAACCATAGCTTACTGAGCATACGGGAAGTGCTGGTGTGGTTGTAACTTCTGTCTGCATATGCCGAGGACCAGCTGACATGGAGTATGGCTCACGTCCAGATCGGCTGCCATTACCGCCATTGACCGAGTGAGATTCCATTGAGAAATGTCACTGCGGTTCGCGAAGATGCTTCATTCTTTATATTCATTATGCTAATTCCTTACCCATACAGTATGTCCAATATAACATCAGTGTGCCATATTTACCATTGTTATTGAAACTGGGGCAAAGGAAAGCAGAAGTGTCGGACCAAGAGATGCCATGTCTCATTTGCCCAGTTGAGGTACCAATGTTGGATGAATGCCAAGGACAACCATAGCTTACCGAGTATACAGGAATAGCTGGTATGGCTGTAGCTTTTATCTGCGTATGCCAGGGATCAGCTGACATGGGGTATGGCGTACATACCCATTGGCTGCCATCAATGGCATTGGCCAAGTGGGATTCCACTGAGAACTATCACTGCGGTTGGCAAAGTTGCTTCATTGTTTATATTCTGCATGCTAATTTCTTACTTGCTTCATTCTTTATAAACTTGCTTCATTCTTTATAAACATGCTATCTCCTTACCCATATGTCTAATACAGCATCCACTGCGCCATTTTAACCATTGTTATTGACACCACGGCAAAAGGACAGCAGAAGTGTTGGCCATGAGATGCCACGTCTCCTTTTCCGAGTTCAGGTTCCAATGTTGGATGGATACTAAAGCCAACCATAGCTGTAAGAGACTTACCTGCAGATGGACTCCTGCTCAAAAACGTGCACGCACACAAGTACGCAATCCATTGCCCAAAGTTCCTGGAAAACGCACTTTAGCACGTAAACGCGCATGTATGGGAACGTTTATGCGCAATAGCGCACTACGTGAGCACGCAGAAACACGCTCGTTAGTCTACAGGTGCGCGCTCATTAGCATGCACACTATCCTATTTAAACAGACATGAAGCCATGACCAAGTTGCTGAGTGGTCTTCAGCTTCTCTGTTCTTGTATCCTGACGTCCTTTATATGAACCCGGCTTGTGACCATTTGACTCCGCCTCCTCCTCCTGATTCGGTACCTCTGCTCTCTGATCTCCTGTGTATGACCTTGGCTTACGTTTCCTGATCCTGCTCCTGATCTGTGGTTCGGCACCTCTAGATTCGGCTCCCTGTGTATGACCTGGCTTGAACCTGGCTTCCTTCCTTGTCTGCCACTTGGTGGAACGCTCCATCAACATACCCGTTGCCTGCTCTGGTTTCAAGAGGTCCCGGTGTCATCTCAGTCCTGCCAATTCACCAGCTGGTCCCAATGCACTCAAGCGCCTCCTCAAGAACCGGCCAGCCACCAGTATCGGCACCTGTGCTCCGCTCCGTCCTTACATCCCCTGTCACTACTTCCAGAGGTGTGGGACATGAGGTGCGGGACATGAGGTGCTCAGGCAGCCCCCTTATCAGCTGAGTCTCCAGTCAGGTACGTGATAATAGCTTACCGAGTATACAGGAAGTGTTGGTGTGGATGTAGCTTCTGTCCGCGAATGCCGCCAAGTACGGGGACACCACCATCTTCACCAGTTCCTCCAGCTTCAGGTAGCCTTCACTGGGGCCCGATGACTCATGGATTCCCTGCAATTAAGAAGAGCCTTTAGATGGCTAGACTAGATAGACTTTGCCAATGACTCTACTTGGTAGAATAAAGTGCTACATATGTAAAACCAATCATTAAAATCTCATACAAGCTTGACCGCATTAATGGAACTTCATTTTAAATCTGCATTTTTCAAACTAATCCCTGGAGATCCTGCCAAGAAGGTCCTTGTTCAGGCACTTCCTGTTCTGGGGTGACAACGCTGTGTCCCTGAATCCCAGTTGTGCTCCAGCATTGTCACCCCATCAAACAAGCTTCTGAGGGAGAATATGAGTGGCCCATTTAACACACATTAAACAGACATGGTCCACTGTGGTCACCACATCAGGAGAGCTGGGAACTGCAATGCAGCCATTGCTGGAGGGCGAGTGGACTGGAAAATGCTGCAGAGGATTAGCAGGAATGAGATGCAACCGAGGATAAAAAGAAAGGTGGAAACAAGTATTTTTTAAAATTATAATTATTTATGATTCACAATGCTTTAGCAAAGTAATTATCATTCAATTAGAGTTCAGATCTACTTTAAAGGGTATCTAAGGTCAAAAACTAACGTTAATTAATTTCCACAAGTTCTATCCCCACTCCTAATAACCAGATCCATCTAAAAGATTGTAAACTTATTTATTGAAGATGCCCATAGGATGGACTTCCTCAATGCACTGACACCATTTGCACTTCCTGTGTCACCACTCTAACTAACCCTGCCTTCTGAACTATAACTTAACATCTGAACAATGTAACATTATCATTGTTTGCTGGAAGAAATGCATTGTGGGGTATGTAGTCTTGAGAAATGGAGATTGTATCACATAAAGCAGCAGGGATGAGATGCAAAGCACACTGGGAATCCAGGAAGTTGTTGGAAGTGATGGGCAGACAGAAGGCAGCGCTCACTACATAAAAGGGATTTTTTCAGGTAAGCTTTGATTGTATTATCAGAACCAACTCCAGTATGTATTCCTATTACAATGCTGATGTTATAACAGGACAGCGTATGCTGGGACTTTACAACTCCTTTAATTCTTAGAGATCCTCTGCCAGAGGTCCTTGAAAGACAAATATGTGACATGCTATTACCGGCTAAATAAAAAAGTACCAGCAATTGGAGACACAAAGGGCCCGCCAGTGAATTAGAACTAATCCATAAAATAAGTACATTTGACCTTTGTGGCATGACCCGACCTCAGGAATCCTGGTGACAGTGGTTGTGAAATTCATTACCCACCCCCCGGCTTCCTGATTAGTCGGAAGCCAGCTCCATGCTCCCTTGTCACCAGGTGACGAGGAAGCATGGAGTTGGTT
>NW_017306553.1:734798-737536 GCF_000935625.1 Nanorana parkeri
GGCGTGTAATGTCTCGCCATCTGGCTTCCTGATTGGCTGGGAAGCCAGCTCCATGCTCTCTCAAGCATTGAAGAGGGAGTATGGAGTATTGAGCAGGCTTCCCGGGCAATCAGGAATCTGGGCGTTGTGTAATGACTCGCCGCCCGGCTTCCTGATACCATAAGTTATGGTATCGGGAGCATTTGGGCGAGTACGAGTACTTGCCCAAATACTCGGCACAGATACCGATACTGGTATCGGTGCATCCCCACTCGAGTCTAAAATCATTGATCTTGATGACAACCAGAAAAGCAAAACACTGTCAACCCATTTTGGGGGTCAGAGCATCCCCCTTCATCAGGGGTTGGTATAATAGGAGGACTGTAGAGGACTCTGGATTGCTAATTATGAGCACTGTTCTGAAGTGAAAAGAAGTTTGGTGAGAACAGCCAATGTTTAATATTGCACTGGTAATTGAAGCATGCTGATGAGCCTTTGGGTTCTCAAGACCTTTGTTTGGCTCTGTTATTTAATATAAACAGTTATGCTCAGCTGGGAGCCAATGAGATTTGAAAATAAATGTTTGAATTATTTTGTTATTTTATTATCATTCTATTATTATGCATAATAATATTAATGTAAGCAGGGCTAAGCGAAAAGCACCCCAGGAAGCCAATCAGGTGTGCTGTAGTGCAAGCAGCATGCTGATAGGTGGGCAGGTCAGGGTACCAGAGCCTACTGCTTCTCCTTTCACTGTCCAATCACAGGCTGGAGGAGGGACAAGACCTGTAAGTGTTACTTAATTGCAGCAGAGAAAAAACAGGTCTCCTCTCTTGCCAGGAAGGGCTGAGCTGTGTGGCAGAGCTTGGTAAATCTCAGTAGTAAATTGTAAGCAAGACGCATCCTTTGTCAGCTCTCAAACATGTACTTCCTTTTTGTATATAGCCATTTGCCCGGAGCGCAGCTTTAATTGCCAGATGACTGTCGACTTCCAGGTAAGAAGTGGCTCGCATGCCCTTGCTTAAACTTTCAGTTTTTAAAGCTAAAAATTCTCTTTGATCGAATTGATCGACCCTGATTTAGTTCATGGCCCAGTAAACCACATGACATTGTGGCAACGAGGTATTCTTATGTAATACTAATAGTTTACCAATTCAAGTATTAAAATAGATTCCGGAAAGTTCGGGTCACGAGGTCATGTGTGCCGAACTTATCACACATTTCACTGACCGCTCCGCACCTGATGTGCAATATTTGGATCTCACGTTAAAGGAGAAGTGTGCCTGTGTTCACATTGCATTGTACATCTAGAGTTAGCATTTAGGGTGCCATTTACACATTTGTGTCACGCAATGCACCAAAATGTTCCAAAAATTGGACGTTAGACATGTGCGCTTCGTTTCGTTCCGAATCAAAATTCGGACGAATTTCCCAAAATTCGTCCGAATTCTCGAATCCCAATGCATCCGAATCCGAATTTCATTCAAAAACTAAACTGAATCAGACATGTGACTTTTCTGGCCAACCAGATGTGTTTTTTAGTTTAATGCATCCGAATGCGTCTGAACACGAATTTTTGTTACGGCAACATGGGAGCCATACTGTATACAGTATATACATATAATACTAAAGCTGAGGCTCCCAGACCCGAATGGCATTCAGGATTCGATTTCCGAATTGCATTCGGGAGCTCCCAAATACCATTCGGGTCTGGAAGCCTCAGCTTTAATAATGTATGTACACTGAGTGGCCAGATTATTATGACCACCTGACGTTTGTAGGCAAATTAGCTATAATTTGGCGCTGAAGTTGCTAGGACGGCCAGACCATTATAAATAGGGAAGCAGGTTGTTTACCACGACAGTAGAAGTGATTTGTTTCTGAAGATACGGGGAAACAACGCGATTTAACAGCCTTTGAACGTGGAATGATTGTTGGCGCTCGGAGCCATGGAGCGAGTATCAGCAAAACAGCAGAATTCGTTAAATGTTTAATAGCAGCTGTTGTTAAAGTGTTTAAAGACTGGACTGTCAGCCGAAAATCTGGGTCTGAACGTGCGAATTGTGGCCGTCAGCGACTAGTCAATGTTAGGGCAGAACGGAGAGTGGCAAGACTAGTACAAGACAACAGAAGGCTAACAGTGCCGTGTCAGATTCCTCGCATCACCTTTCATCATCTCGTGGAGTCACGAGGCGGCCCAACGAAGTACTAATGGGGTGGTCATAATAATCTGGCCACTCAGTATATATGGCTCCCAGACCCATATTGCTTTCTGGATCTCCCAAATTGTATTCGGAAATTCGGACTCCCAAATGCCATTCGAGTCTATAATAAGGGTCTGGCACAGGGGGGCCCGGCCAGGACGAGGAACAAAAGTGTCCCCTGATGCCGTGCAGGCCGCCTGGGTCGCTATGGCATTGCAGGCTGCTGGCTGTCACTGGCGGCTGTGAGGAAGAACGCACCGCTGTTCAGATCACTGACAACCTGTCAGTGATCTGTGCAACGGTGTGTTCCTCCTCACAGCCACTGGTGAGTCACTGACAGCCAGCAGGTGCGGTGGAGGAGGCCAGGGCCCAGTGGCAACAGCGGAGGAGGAGGTGGGGCCGGCGACGGTGGAGGAGGAGGAAGAGGCCAGGCCCGGAGGCGGAGGAGGTGGGCTCTGCCAGCGACCGAGGAGGAGGCGGGGCCCAGCGGTGGAGAAGGCTGACAGGTAAGAGGTGTGCAGAGGTGTGACCAGCCCACCTGAGAGTGACCCTGCA
>NW_017306553.1:737612-751972 GCF_000935625.1 Nanorana parkeri
CATGCCATCATATTATTAAGCCCCATCACCATCCATCTCTCCTACCTGAAGGACCAACAGCATCTGCAGAATGGGTGGCGGGGGCCTGGACTGCATCAAGGGTAGCGTTTTGTCCAGATTCACCTTTAATAAGACCAAGTCCCTGAAGCCGAGCAGGGCGATTTGACGGATAGTGAGCTCCTGGCCCTAGAAGACAATTGCAAACATACTTATTGCAAAAAGAAACAAGAGGTCACAAGAGTTATTGCCACGGAGAACTTATGGTGATGTGCAAAGTGCATAAACCTATCAGATTACGTTTTGTTGCAGTCAAATGATTTAAAGGAAAGCTGTACTCAGAGAAATACATTGGTTGACAACTTCTTAGTATATGATTTTCCTGGCTGTCCCTGAGTTTCTGATCTGGAATAGGCATATAGTCAGAACACCTGATCTGCATAATAAGTACTAAAGCTATTGAATCAGCATGATGTCCTGGCAACTGCCATTTGTTAAGAAGAGCTCCACAATGGCAACCTATATATTATCCCACCACAGTTTTCCTTTATTAGGAACCTTAGTGACAGATGCAATGTTTTTGAGTCAGTGGGCTCATTCAATTTACCTATGATCCTTTAAAGTTGGATTCAGTAGGCTCCTATTGGGTCTTTTGGTCCAAGTGTTCCCTGGTTCCAGGCACTAGATGATATCACAGGTTAGGCTGGGTGCATAAACAGAACTCTATAACTCTAGACCTTGGCCTTGGCTTTGGTAGCCAAATTCTTTTTGGGCATTTTAAAGTTCAGAACCCCAAGGCAGCAACATTTAAACAGGCACCAGTTATACAGATGTCAAATGTTGCAGAGAAAAAGCCCGGACCTCCAAAGAAAACGCAGTTTATTGAACTCCTGCAGCTGGCATGGAACTCACTGAAGATGGCTGTGTACAATATACACAATCACAGGTCAATTCCAACTTTGGTGGAATGGGCAGGAGCACTCACCTTCACAATATTCTCCCCTGGTAGAGTCAACTTTAAAGTGACATTAAAGCCAAAAAAAATTCCCCCCCCCCCTCCCCCCCATGTAAACCCCTTTAAGTTTCTTCATCCTCATTGGATGAGAAGAACAACTTGTTATAGGGGGCTATGGCACAGTATATGACTCCTGCGTGGGTCTTCCCATTCTAATCAAAGCCAGCCATATACCAGGAGACCAGAACACACAAACTTGTCCCCCGATGGCTCACTAAACCTCTTTGGAGGTGAACGATGGTGGTGCCCAATGGCCAGTCTCCTCATATATAGTAGCATAGTAGGTAAGGTTGAATAAAGACAAGGGTCCATCCAGTTCAACGTATGTGTGTAAGGGGTTGTGTGTCTGTGTGTCTATGGCTCTAACACTTCCCATATTTTTGTATATGAAGTCAAATAAGAAAGTCATCAAAAAAATCCTTGAATTTATCAATGCTATCAGCAGATACCACCATCTGTGATAGGGAATTCCACAACGTCACAACTCTCACAGTAAAACCCCCCCTACGAATTCTAAGATTGGACCCCCATTCTTCCAACCTCCTGTTGTGTCCCCGTGTTCTCAATACAGTTTTCGGATTAAACTGTTTTTTCCTGATGCTCCACACCCTGCCCTGCTATCAGTATTGACTCCTATGTCTGATGAAGCCGGCATTACCAACGCAGGAGAAAAATACCTTGTGTTGATAGCCAAACTCATAGGTCCGGTTTTCTATCGAAAGCTCCGACTTGTCGAGCTCTCCGACAGGGTACGTCACATCCGGTGACTGCCAGTAGGAGATGTACAGCAGATGGAGCTAGTGCACATGGGCAGAAAATCCTTGTTGAATTGTATAAACTATTGCCACTGTGCGGCTAGCGACTCATTGGATTTCATAACCTAGTACAAACGTATACTTGTCCTAGGTTATAGAAGCTGATAGCCGCGCAGCCACAGTGGCAACTGTGGTTTTAGAAAGAATCATGTGGCCGCGCAGGCGCTGTAACATAATAGAACCTTTGACTAGGTTATAGAATCCGATGAGGCAATAGCCACTGCGCCTGCGTGTCTATCGGCTTCTATAACCTAGGACAAATAACTGTAATAGGTGATAGAAGTGGATAGACAGTTCAACAAGGATTTCCTAGGCATGCGCACTAGCACCATCTGCTGTGAATCTTCTACTGGCAGTCACCGGATGTGATGTCACCAGTTAAAGAGGGCGACAAGTTGGAACATTCGATTGAACACCGGTTCTGGCCCCCAAGAGCCTCCTGCACCAACTGGCACTCAGGAAAAATTCCTGTGTACCTCAAACAGCCAAGATTTGCATTTCCCTTTAAATAAAACATTTCACCACAATACTGCACTCCTGCTGAGCTCAATGCAGCCTTGATACAAACACTGGAGCATGAGGGGGAGGTTGCATACTACACAATAATGCATAACAGCATATATAAACCGTAGAAACATAGTGAAAATCTTGATTAGCTGCATCGGATTAGGTGATTAAAAATAAACTGAGCTGACTTTTTGACTCTACCATTTTTGCTGGAGGAAATAAGCAATTCACAAGTTCTACATGTTACATGCTGATAAGCATGGATCCTGCTTGGGCTTTCATTTAAAAATGTCTCCAATCTCTATTCTATTTAGAATTCTGGTCCCCTAGAATAAACGGTGTTCCCTGCAGCTGCTAATCATTAATACATCAAAGAATTAATACAGCAATTTAGTGAAACCCTAAAAAATAAAATTTGATGTAATGTTAATTAATAACTTCAATCTCCATACAGATAGACCTTAATGAGGGCGACGTGTCCCCCGCTCTCAGTTAATATGTGATCTTAACTCCCGTAGACTCATTAACCATAGCTAGAAAGCTGGCTTCAGTCCAAAACTTGTCCCCTTTGTGCTGCTTTTCCCTCTGACAGACTGAGCTCTGCAGTACAAGGACTGCAAGAGGCTGATATCAGGTCATATTCAGGTACATACACTGCTTGCATTAAAAATGCATTTAATGATGTATTAATGATCACAGAGCTGCATTCATTTTTGTATTTTATTTCTGCTTGGAGGTTATCAAGGGGTTTATAGTACTAAGAATTAGAGGTGCACCGAAATGATAATTTCAAAACCGAAACAAAACCGGAATGGAAAACCGAAAATGTTTTTTATTCTAACTTTTTCAAATATTTTATTTTTATTTTTTATAAACTTTTTACATGTTTTATATTTTATTTATGTATTTATTTTTATTTTTTACTTTACTTTTAGGGGCTTCGGGGAAATATTTCGGGTTGGGACATATTGGGACACAATCTCTATTTCTGCAGCCCCTTATAAATGAATAGGAATACTGAGTGTTCCTGTTCATTCATAACATGAGAACATTGTATGTTTACTATAACCACAATCATGAATGAGCAGGAGATGATGTAGATCACTTCCCATTCATTCATAATTGAGGATATAGTAACCATACTCTTTCCTCAATTATGTACAGACACTCAGCGATCACTGATCACTGTCTGCTTGTACCCGCTCTCCATCCTGACAACTGTCACAGGAGGCTGAGTGAGTGGTGTGGGAGGAGAGACGCCGGCCGCTCACAGCGCTCTCCTCCCGCAGCGCTCAGCTGCCTGTGACTGTTTCAGAGAAAGAGCGGATGCACAGCTATATCGTCCAGAAAATGGCACTTTCTGCATTTTGGCAAAAGTGCCATTTTCGGCCGATATGTTTCGGCGGTCGATATATCGGTGCATCCCTACTAAGAATTCAAAACCTGTTGATGTTGGTAGATGAAGCCCAAAATATAAAATGGAGACGATGCAGCATTTAAAGTTTAAAAAGGAGGAAACAAAAATTGAAATATTAATTACTAGCAAAAGTAATTGTTGCATACACAATGTAATTGTTGTATACACAATTACAACTTGTGATATTGTATCACACATGACTGTAGTGAGGAGTGTTTTAGACATATCTTACATGCCTCACCATACATCTATATGGAAAATGGGATTTGATGAAAACCACACCAATCATGCAGCACGCTGGATACTTTTCAACTCCCTGCACAAAAATGCGTGCATAAATATATCCTTACGGTAGTATAATGCCTAGAATGCATTTGACATATCATCTTCATTTACTGCATTTTAGTGAAATGGTCTAAAAGGGAAAGAATGAACAGGCTGCATGTGACTCGGTCCTCTAATTAGATTTACAGGGTTGCTTACAAAAGGGTGAAGAGTTTGGAGAAGCCGGAGAAGTTAAAAATCTAGGACAACATAGCTGAACTGGAAAGTGAGCTGAATTGGAGAATTTGTCCAAATCAGCTATGTTGTCCTAGATTGTTCCCTTCTCCTGCTTTCTCCAAACCCTTCACCCTTTTGTGAATAACTCTGTAAATATTCTTCCCACAGCCCCACCTCCTGTGATAGGACTGCACTGTATTGGGGCAAGGCTAACAGGATGTTGAGCATTATCAATCCCCTGAGAAGTGATAAAACCAGTAGACACATGGCCAATTTTTATGTCTATATTCCCTGCTCCATGTTGCTTCTGGTTCCATAAATTATAAATACATTATATACAGGAAAGAGAGAAATGGTATATGGAACCTCGGATAAATATACAATACATAATCCTTTATAAATTCCATATAAACTAATAGACAAAAGTCATGATTCCATTACACAAACCTATACTGTCAGCATTCAAATAACACAATGTTGTCTATTAGGGATGTCCCAATGCCACTTTTTTAAGACCAACTACAAGTACTGGCCCTCATGTACTTGCCGATACCAATTACCGATACTTTTTCTTAAAGGGACAGGTGACATTTTAAAAAAAACCATCTGACTCACCTCTGAACTCCATGTCCACAGCTAAACTCTGTAACCCTCATTCAGAGCTCACCTTTGCCCCCTCATTCACAGCTTACCACTATACCCCCTGTCCACAGCTAAACTCTGCTCCCCCTCGCCACAGCTTACCTTTCACACCTCCCCTCTTCACCACCCAGCCACAGCTCATCTCTAAATCCCCGTCCACATCTCAGCACTTCTGCCCCCCCCCTCACTCCAGCTCTCCTCTGTACCCACTTCTACAGATCAACAGTGGGTGGAAGCAGCCTGAGCACCCAGGGATGTGGGCATGTGCCCTGGGTGCTTGACGGTACTGATACCCATGGTGCATACACATAGGGACAGTGAGGACCCCTTATCATGAGCAACTACTGACTGTCTTCTTTGCCATCCCAGCACAGGCTCTTACTCACTCTTGCTGTTCAATGGAGGTGCCTCACAAGATGCCTCACGAGGTGCCGAATGCTTTCTTTTTCCTTTTCGAGGACGTCGGCGGCGCTTAGCGTCGTGTCACTGTTGTGGGCGGAGCTACAGGCAGAGTCATCTGGGCAGTCGCTGGCCAACCACATTAGGACCCCACCTGGAGCGCAGCCCACAGCAGTGACGCGACGCTCCTCCAGCCTGCCCAGAGGACGGTAAAAAGGAACCACGGACGTAGGCGGCGCTGAGCAGCTAAGCATCGCGTCACTGTTGTGGGCGGAGCTACAGGCGGAGTCCTCTGGGCAATCGCTGGCCAACCACATTAGGACCCCACCTGGAGCGCAGCCCACAGCAGTGACGCGACGCTCCTCCAGCCTGCCCAGAGGACGGTAAAAAGGACCCCACGGACGGTAAAAAAAAAATAAAAAAACAGCGCAAGCTTCGGCGCTAGGCAGCGGGGCATTTTGACAAGTACAAGTACTTGTCAAAATGCCCTGTATCGGGCCCGATTCCGATGCTAGCATCGGTATCGGGACATGCCTATTGTCTATAGCACAATACACCTCAAACCTCCCAATGCACATAAATCAGCTGGTAATTGGCTTATTCCCACCAGCCATATATATAGTTCCTGTACTATGGGCCACTATAGGCATCAAGATCTCATCATAACACAGCCATAGCAGCAGTATATTCCATGGAATGCAGGAATAGATGTACTATCACAGGGTCCGGTGGGCTCAGGTGCTTTGCAGTAATTGAAACAAGGGGGAGATAGGTCAGTTCTCCCCACAAGAGACAACCGCCATAGCGCTATGTGCATTTAGAAATATAAACCAATACATTTTTTATTGCAAATTGTAGAAGAATACAGTAAAGAAGAAGGAAAAAAAGTCAGTGCTGTGATATCATTACAATCATTTCGAGGAGACATTAGATAGTTGGGGGGGGGCGGGGGTGACAGATAACAGCAGGCAGGGGCAGATGTGGCAGATAACAGCAGGCAGGGGCAGATGTGGCAGATAACAGCAGGCAGGGGCAGATGTGGCACACAGTAGGCAGGGGCAGATGTGGCAGATAGCAGCAGGCAGGGGCAGATGTGGCAGACAGCAGGAGTATAGAGCAGCATTCAGGGCATGTTCACACCACTTCTAGTGCGTTCCAGCATGGTTAGCTGTTCCACAACAGCTGAAGGGCTGGAGTTGCCCTTACCTGCTCTAAGTTACAGGTCATCAACATCTAGGAACATCATACCCTACCTTCGAGGAGCTAAAAAGGAAGGTTTTCATCCACAAATCTGTCACGCTGGGACATGCCCCCAACATGTACTAGTGTGCCTTTGTCTCCACAGCCTGTCCAACATATGGGCTATAGTACCGTCCTAGTAAACCTTTCTGTGCTGACTTCCAATGCAATGAGGCCATAGCTCTATGTCCTTGTAGCCTGGAGCCAGTTGATACAAATGTAACAATCAAACAAGTGCTCTGTTCAACAAGAAACAAATAGATACGTAGAATCCGCTTCCATATGAGTGTAGTGCTTTTCACAATGGAAAATTGCTGTAGTACTAGATCCTTGTAGTATGAAGCCAGCTGTACAATTGTAACAATCCAGTAAATGACTCTATTCAGCCAAAAAGCTAATTACTGCAAAGCACCTGAGCCCTCGGAACCCTGCGATAGCATGTCTATTCTTACATTCCATAGATCATACTGCTGCTATAGCTATGTTAAAATGAGACCTTGATGGTCGCCCATAGTACATAGACTATATATAGGGCTGGTTGGGAAAAGCAGCCAACTGCTGGCTGATATATCTGCATTGGGAGGTTTGGGGGTTTCATGTGCTATAGACAATGTTGTCTTATTTTAATACTAACAGTATACGTTTGTGTGATGTGACGATGACTCGTCACATCATTAAATTTATGAAGTAATTGTATAATTAATGGAATTGATAAATAATTTTGTAATGTATATTTATGGAAGGTTCCATTCCTCTCTTTTCTGTATATAGGGTTTTACATTTCACCTACACATAGGATTGAACAATACCTGAACAGGATAAAATATCGCTTGCAGTGTTGGCAGGATTTCCATGAAGAAGTGGTCCCATAATTCTGCTAAAATCATGACACGGTTTTCCCCTAAACAGGAATATATAGAAGAGATGTAGTTTAGATTAAATGACCTCTAACTGTACAGGACTTCAAAGTTACTATTTAACCACTTGAAGAGCGCGGTGTTAAACCCCCTTCCTGCCCAGGCCAGTATTCATCGCTGAGGTACGTTGACATTTATTCCGCCACACAACGCTGTACTGAAATACATTTTATACCATTTTTTGGGGACAGATAGAGCTTTCTTTTGGTGGCATTTAATCAACACTGCAGTTTTTATTTTTTACTCTATTAAAAGGAAATTTTGATAAAACATACATACATTTTCCTACAAAAACGAAAAACATTTATTATTGCAATTTTTTGGTAAAATATAAAATATGGGATCACTTTGGTTAAATAGACACCAAACATGTCAAGCCTTAAAGTTCACGTGCCCACGAAATTGCAAAAAACTAGCATACCCAAAATTGGCAGAAGGCGATACTTTAAAAGCTTTTATTGCACATCAGTTTAGTGTTATCAGTGATTGGTGGCCCTAAAATTATTGCTCTCACTCCGACGTTCACGGTGATATGAAACATGTGCGGCACAATCATAGTTTTCGCACGCAGGCACACCAGACGCATTTTTGTTTGTGTGTGTATGTGTGGGTGGGGGACTTTAAAATTTTTGTTGTGACTTTTTTTTCTTTTTTTTGGAGCTTTAATTTTTGTAAACTTTTCTTTTTTTACTTAACTTTATTGTTAACATATAGGGGGCTAAGAAGCAAATGTGATATGTGATAGCAAAGAGGATGTGACGGGTCCTCTATATGGAGACATCAGGGGTCTTTTAGACCCCTGTCACATAGGGACCCCCTCCGGGCCCGCACCACGTACAGCGGACTTCAGGACCGACACAATATACAAGTGATCTGGCGGCTCTATAGCCTCCTGAATGCTTGTATGTAAACAAACATTGGTGGCTGTTTACAATTTTGACAGTTTCCTGCTGGTGCACACCGAGTGGGTGGAGCTAAAAGGACGTTTTTAAATTCCCCCTTACATTCAAGTAGCAGCTAGACTAATTATCCAAATGGAAGACTGACCTATTTGCTTAGTGAAATCCAGGTGGTGACTTTATTTTGGAGCGGCAGTGTATTTAAAGCTTTATATATAGTTATAGCATATTGTACATTCCTGATATATTTTCACTTTCCTATCACACAGAGCTCAGAGTGCTTTTGTTACATCTCACCTTCATACAGCTTGACTTTCTCCTCCATCAAGGCCAGACCCTTTGAGAGCAGCTGGTTCTGGAGACACAATAAACAGTTTGTCATTCAGAAAATGACAAGTACGGTATATAGAGTACATTTCATGTCTACACAGGCTTAAAAAGAGGAATGCTTGGCAGGAATTTCTAATATGGTGCCTGCTAAGCGGCTCCAACCACCGGGTCCAACCACGTGTACTGAGCTTGTGGACTACAAACTATTGCTGTAGCCGAGCTGAGCACCACTTCAGTCTGTGACACATTGCATTGGCCTTCACTATTTTCCCTGCCGGAAAAGTGTTTTGATCCTCGGTGGAGTGCTAGGCGAGCATATATGATGGATACTCTGCGCCTGCATCAAGCACCCGCCTCAGACTTATTCTTAGTCTTATTATATTATGATTACATCCCTGCTGCCAATACACCAGAATGGATAAAACAAAAACACGTGACCCTTTTTAAAAATATTAATCACACTACAATACATGTGCAATACATGTGTATGCATTATGATGCACTGCAGTGTTTTGTGCTCTACTGTACACTAAGTTTGGGGGGGGGGGCATTCACAGGGAATGGCACTGCACATGCATTGTGGTAACACATGCATTGCATTGCCACAATGCACAAGTGTCAGTAAGCCCTAATACACAGCTGCGACTCCTAGAAAAATTATTTCAGGGTCAGAGAAAAAGTGGTCTCACTTTTCAGACTACATGGCTCGGAAGATACACTGACAGTCAGGCATAAGCATATTGATTTGCTTGAATGCTTATTTTTGGCTTTGTCTGAATATCTACATGCAAATCTATTCAATTTGCAGAGAAGATTATTAGACTGGGCAATTCTCCGCAGGTCAAAGACATCAGCATGCAAATATTATATGCAAGAAAATAAAAACCTGCAAATCCCCAATTCTTAATCATTGCCACTGATAGCGATCTAATAAAAGAGATTGTACAGGGCAGGTGATGCCCAATATCACTACAATAAAAACTATTAGAATAAAAAAATTCTATTTTAAATGGAGAATTAATTTAAAAGACAAATGTATCCAGACTTGTAACAACCTGTAACAGCTTCTTATTATACTGATAACAGACACCACAAACAAAAAAAAAAAAAGTATAAAAAAAAAAAAAATGCTTCCAAAACAACAAAAAGAGCAAACCGCTGACCGAGCATCACTATTTACAGCGTGCTATACAAGTTATGAAACGCACAAGGGACAGAATGCAGCCTTGGAACAGACACGAACAGTAAAAACAAAACCCAGATGCAGAAAGCGGCGACCACAAATGAGAGGCCTGGAACAGTTAACGCCGTCTGATTCATAATCGAGAAACCGTAGGCTGAAGGATGGCGGCTGCGGCTTGTCCTGTGAAATTACTAGGTGAAAACCCAGCAGGCCTCCACTGGAAATGTTAGTTTCTCTCAGATGCTGCATTGCTTACCTGAAAATAGTCTGTGATAAATGAGCCCAGCTCGCTTTTCATCAACTGTCTGCAAAAAGAGTTCAAAGTAAAAAAAAAAGAAAGTGCATAAAATACATGTCTGCAGACGTTTTTTTTTTTATTTATTTGGTCATGTAGCTAGTAGTATTGAGACACAATCTACTGGACTTGGTCTGTAATGCTGAAGAGATGAGCAAAGTAATTGTGGGAAAGCTAATTTTGCTGCAAATTATTATTATTATTATTATTATCAATAATAGTAATAATAATAAAAATCATAATAAAACATTTGTATTATTAATATTATTATAACAATAATAAAAATTATTATTATACAGATTTATATAGCGCCAACAGTTTGCGCAGCGCTTTACAATATAAGGAAGACATTACAGTCACAATACAAATCAAGACAAGATGGTAAGGAGGGCCCTGCCCCTGGGGGCTTACAATCTAAATCGGAGGGGGAAGAGATACATGAGGAGGGAGCTGTGTAGGGATGATTGTTTGAGAACGTGATGGTTGAGTGTAGAGCTGCAGCTAACGATTATTTTCAAAAATCGATTAGTTAGCCGATTATTAAGTTCGATTAATCGGTTAATCGGATAAACAATCAAATACATTTTTAAAAATGGCTCCAGTGATGGACTACTAGTTTGTATTGAAAGGAGCAAGCTTGGAGCGGTGGAAGTAAAAAAGAAAAAAAAAGTGTGGTGTGCAATATAGTGAAATGGAAAGTGTAAAATTATACAGCAATCAATGCAGAATTGCACCAGCTATAGAGGACTACTAATCCCAGCAATAGTACAATATACAGCGCAATGCAGAATATCACCAGCTATAGAGGAGCACAACAAATCCCAGCAATAGTACATTATAGCTGGTGGTATTCTGCATTGCGCTGTATAATGTACTGTTGCTGGGTTTTGTAGTCCTCTATAGCCAGTGGTATTCGGCAGTGCACCACTGTATAATGTATTATTGCTGGGATTTGTAGTGCTCCTCTATAGCTGGTGGAATTCCACATGGCGCTGTATAATGTATTATTGCTGGGATTTGTAGTCCTCTATACAGCGCAGTGCAGAATATCACCAACTATAGAGTACAACAAATCCCAGCAATAGTACATTATACATACAGTGTATAATGTATTGCTGGGATTTGTATTCCCATGTATAATATACAGCACAATGTACCATCAGCTATAGAGTAATAAAAATCCCAGCAATACATTATAGAGCACCACGTGTGGGAAAGTGCAGGCTTATACCTGAGCAGTCTTCCAGCAACTTGCTTCTGAGATCGGGCCTGTCAATCTGCCGCTGTCATCCCCCCACACCTGCTCCTCCTTACTACATCTCCCCGCGTCCCTGTGCCGATGGAAAATGTGGGCGGGCGGTGAGTGTAAGGCAGGAAGGAGGTGCGGCGTGTAAAGCGTGGATGCGGGTCTGGCAGCGTTGAGCGTGAGTTAGGGAGGAGGTGGGGCGCGCAGCGTGTGTGGAGCCGTGAACAGGGCCAACTGATCGGAAGCCGATTAATCGATTATTGAAAAAGTTGACAACTTTTTCAATAATCGATTATAATCGATTATGTCGATTAGTTGTTGCAGCCCTAGTTGAGTGATTAGGTTGAGGTGGGATAGGCTTCCCTGAAGAGATGAGTTTTAAGGGATCTTAAAAGGGAGGTCAGAGAGGGAGATAGACTTACAGGTTGGGGTAAAGAGTTCAAGAGGATGGGAGAGGCTCTAGTGAAGTCCTGGCGGCGAGCATGGGAGGAGTTTGGATTTTATTCTTTGGGTTATTGGAAGCCAGTGGAGGGATCGCAACAGAGGGGGTGCGGGATGGAAGCCAGTGCAGGGATCGACAGAGGGGGGTTTGCAGACACTGAGCGGTTATAATATTATTATTATTATTATTAGGGATGCACCAACACCATTTTTCCAAGACCGAGGGTGCGGTTGAGTACAAGTACTCGTGAAAATGTCCAGTATCGGCACCTATACCGATACAGGTATCGGTGCATCCCTAATTATTATTCAGAATTTATATAGTGCCAACAGTTTATACAGCGCTTTACAATATTTTTTCCTCTCGCAATCCAGCCCTGCTGTACAGGGACTGCAAGAGGCTGATACCAGGTCAAATCCTGGTATTTACGCTGTTTGCATTTAAAATTATGTATTAATGATTGCAGAGCAGTATTCATGTGTGTATCTATTAAAGCAAAATTTACTTTTTTTCTTTTTCTTATTTGTAAATTTTATTGCCATTTGATTTGTTGTTGTTGCAGAGAAACAAAAATATTTTTGTACAGTTAAGATTTTTTCCCCCTTTTTTCTTACTGTAAAATATATGTGTCTATCTATCTATCTATATCTATATCTATATCTATATCTATATCTATATAGATAGATAGATAGACAGATAGATAGATAGATAGACAGATAGATAGATAGATAGATAGATAGATAGATAGATAGATAGATAGATAGATAGATAGATAGATAGATAGATATACCCCAAAAAATAAAAGAAAAAACACTTGTAGACTTTCACTTTTTTTTTTTTACATTTTTTCAGATTTTTTTTCTTTATTTAGAAAAGGTCAAATAAAATATTGATGGAAAAAAAAAAACCACACACAAAAAAAAACAACTCTCAAAAACCATGTAAAGTGCAGCTTTAAATAACCAACATCTTATTTTGCCTTCCCCATCGACTCCAATGCATTTCACCAAATAAAGGAGACAATTCTATAAAATGTCCAGAGTGTATCTCAAATTCTGGCAAAGCCGAAAATGTTTGTTGAAGATGTTTCACCACTTATTGAAGTGACTCCCTTAGCACTGAGAAAGCCACTTGGATGGGAGATGAAACGTCTTCAGTATTACAGTCCGGTTGAATGTGACTGACTAGCTTTGTAAATACGTTTTTGTTCAGTTGACCGTCACATGTTCCCCTCAGAGTGGTGGTGTTGACACCCTCAAGGGATACGATGACCCAGTAAAGTAAATGATAAAAAACAGCTAGAGTTTTAGTATTACATTTTTTCTACAGAACTTCTTATTGATGGAAATCATCGGCTCTCTGTGAAACTATAAACATATCAGGGCATTGTAATAAAAAATAAAAATTGCAACCCGGACCGCGTTTTCCTTATTTTTTCAGCACAATTTGTAATTTGTGGGCCAGCGAGCCTAGAAGACTATGGGCCAGTTCACAGCTAAGCTAATTGCACAATACTGTGCAATCTAAGCATGCTATTGCACTACGCACCAAGGGGGGAATTTATCAAAGCTGGAGCAGACCGAATTTGGAGCAGTTTCCCATGGCAACCAATCAGCTTCTCTCTTCAGTTTGCTCAGTTAGGATTTGAAAACGAGACATAGAAGCTGATTGGTTGCAGTGCCAATCTGCTCCACATTTTGTTTGCTCCAGTTTTGATAAATTCCCCTCCTAGTGTCCATTACTGTGCTCTAGGTGTGTTGTGTCGCCATTTATTTGAATGGCACCCCAATGTACCTCCTATACGCCATATGCTGTAACACAGCACAACGAGCGGTACCCCATTACCATGCATTCTGTTGCGGTGGGAATAAGTAGTGCATGTGCTATTCTTTTCCACTGCACCACAACACAATGCACGGTAAGACTTTACCACTTCCCACGGCAGCCAGGAGGTGCATTGGGGTGTCATTTGAATAGCAATGCAAAGCTCCTAGTGTGCATTACCTGCGCTAGGTGTGTTGCACTGCCATTCAGATGCACCTCCCCGCTGCCGTCCATTGCAGTATGCGACAGCGTGCTTTGATTGCACTACGCTTAGGTGTGAACAGCCCTAAAGTTTTGGGGGTTTTTTTTGCAATGTGGTGAATGTGCAGTAAATGTTGGCTCAGGTGAGTGAGTGGTATCCATCTTGAGGAGATCCGACCCATACACACATATATGTTGCATTAACACACGCATGTGAACGCATACATTTTTGTAGCAGTGCATTAAGGCAGCCCATTTATTTTTTTAAGATCCCTAAATGAACAAAAGAACACACCTGTACTATTTCGTACAATGCAGTGCAGCACCGCACAGTGCATTCACATCTGTGGCACCATTCTCTGCAGCATTGACTTCTGAGCACAGGGCAGGTTGATGATGCACCACAAGGGGGCGGATCCCTGACGCCCTGAGCTCTCAGGGGAGTGAGCTGAGTGATGCTGCGTGTCATTCAACCTGGAAGAGAACCAGCA
>NW_017306553.1:752310-754028 GCF_000935625.1 Nanorana parkeri
GGGGCAGCTCTGGAGAGGAGGAAATTCAGAGCTGCTTTTCCCTTTAAATTAATAAGTTGATTAATTTTCATATTAATGAAAAGTGGAGTTGGAATGTTCTCACTCATTAGAAGAACACCGACATGTGCTGTGGATTGAAAAGGAATTCTTTAGCTGACAAGTTTGCTCTAAGTCTCAGTGACGGGAGCATTCTGCTTGGGGCTCTTCCTTCACGTTCTGTCTGGTGATGGAAATCATTCTTGGCCATGTGGCATAAAGCGATGGAACCAATTCTGAAGTTTTACCGTTTGCATAACCTGAACCATTCTGCAGTAGAAAGGCCCATTAAAGGGACACTAACCATTATTTATTGTTCTTTTATGTTATTCATTCCTGTGTATGAAGCCTTCTTCTGGCAGTCCTTAAAGTGTATCTACCACCAGATATATTTTCCCATACGGGCTATGTAATGTGTAACACTTCCAGATGTTTATTGCCTCTCATAGGGATCACAGTGCTCCCCCTGACAATGCCTTCACCTGCGTTTCTCTCCAGAGTGATGTAGCCATCTTTGTTCAGGAATTGGCTAGGGCAGCGGTAGGCAACATCAGCACTTCAGCAAATTCTATCACGCCTGTACCTCTGGGAGTCATGCCTGTGGTCAGGGCCGTCCCTATAATAAGGCGGCATCTCATTGGGGGACAGCCAGGTAATGGTGGGGCAGCTACAGTATCTTCGATTGCTAAGAACTCTGTGCGGCTTTCCGGTGCTCTGGTTTGCGTTCCGCCGAGCTCCTGGCAACTGGTGATATCAGTAAGCTGGGCACCCGTGTCCCCTCCCCCCCAAGACAGCTCAGCAAAATCCCCCCTTACCTGCAAGTGACCATCCCCTGCCAATTGTAAGTTTAGAGGTGTGGTATCTCGTTTCTTTGGTCGCTCGAAATATTTTTTATGCTTTTAATTAAATAGTTTTCCTTACTATCCACAAAGCATATCTATCCACTCAGAGGCGTCCCTACCAATTTCACCGTGCGGGTGTTGCATTCCATGGGGGGGGGAGACTTTGCATCATCTGCCTGCCCAGCTCTGGCCGGCATCCCGCCTGATGACATCACTGGGTGCCAGGAGCTGGGGGGGGATGTATCCCCCCTAAGAGCTGAGTGGGGAGATGTTTATGGCCCTTACACATCTCCCCGTCCTGCTCATAGCAACCTGGGACACTCTGGCCAGAAAAGGGGCGGCAGGTACACTGCAATCTTTGTGCAGTAGAGCAGCCATGCCACCAGGCCCGCATTTCCCACAAGGCCACCGAGGCCCGGCCTCGGGGCGGCAGAGCGCAGAGGGGCTGCAGCGGTGACCGTGTGGGGAAGTTGCGGGCACCGGTGTAAGGACCGGCCCTGCATGCCACTCTGCCTGCCGCCCCCTCACGTGACCCAGAGAGATGCCGTCTCAGGCAACACAAGGAGAGAGGGCAGAAGTGACCAGTCTTTATTACAGGAAGCTCCAAGTTTCTCCACAGATCCGGAAGAAATACACAAAGCTCATCGAGATTGAAGGAAGAATACACATGACTCTTGTATAAGGACAATATCTGGTCATCCCGGAGTTCAGCTTCAATGTAAATCATTTAACAGGTAATCACTGATACAGCCGAGCATCACATAATTCTGTCTTATTAACATCCCCTGTAAGTTTCCAGTGAGCTCATTAAAACACCCCCCTCCCCTCCCCCCCCCCCTC
>NW_017306553.1:754569-793533 GCF_000935625.1 Nanorana parkeri
TCCGTCAGCCACATGACCAGGGAGTGGCTGTTATGGGTCCCTGAATGAATAGTATCAGGAAAGTGAGAGTCACAAAAGTGTGAGAACAAAACCTGATGTGTAAGTGTGAAGCAGCAGCCGCATTCCCCAGCCTGACCCCAGTCACAGCTGCACCCCGCCATAGCGTACCTGACGTTCTCGTTCAGGGTGTAGAGTTCGTTGGCTTGCAGGCCCCCTCCTTTGAACACGTTGATGACGGCGCTCTGCACGCTGAGAAAGGAAACCACTAGTAATTTAGTATGTCACATCTGCCCCTAAACAGCAATACGCGTAATACATTATGCAAGGAGACTTTCATCAGACTGCGGCCAGTTTATAGGAAACCTTTAATGAAAAAAATTTTAAAAATTCACACGAGCTGCAATTTTTTAGCTGGTTACCTGGATGTCATGCTGAGCTTCTTGCGTTGGTATATATAGGAAATCTTCCAATGGGGACCCTTGTTCCGGTGACCTTGCTGACCACCAGGAACTTCCCTCACTTAGGAGGGATATCCATCACTTTGAAAGGATTTCCTCTCACTTCCTGTTGTGGCTGTTGGACAGAAAGTGAAGTGATCTCTCCATTGCAGATGGCAAAAATAAACCAACGGGGCAGAGGCATCCCCAGGCCGGGTGTCACCTGCGGAGACGTCATCACGCATGTGCATGACATCATTGCGCAAGTGTATGACGTTATCGCACATGTGCTTAATGATGTCACACCCACTCTACTGCCAGTGGCCATCTCAGCGATAGACGCCAGCATAGAAATGAAGGGATGCCGCCGGGTCCCCTCCTCTCTCGTGCAGCTGTCGGGCTCTCAGGCTAGGGCCGAGATCAGGTTCGGACTGAAGCCAGTCCAAACCTCAGCTCCTCTGACCAAGGAAGTGCCATGGGCACTTCCACCCAAACAGTTGTAAAGGGCTTTCCCTGCCCAACAGCTGCTTTTAAATGAAGGGGAGGAATTCTTGTGCTGACGTAATTTACCATATATGGCCACAGCTATATTAGGTAAATGCGATTTACCATATATAGGCATGTAGCCATATAAGGTCAATGACGTCATTGGATTGCACCCCTACGTCAAACTGTGGGTTGGGGAATTCCTGGCCAGCAGCTGATTGGGTGGCATGGAAGGAGCTTTCTTTCATGTTTGGCAGCAGCTCTTTCTGGGTTTGGAAGAGCTCAAGTTCACACCAAACCTGATCCTGGTCTCTCTCTTCCAAACCCAACAGGAGCCCTTTCCAAACTTCCGTACCACCCAATCAGCTACTGGTGGGAATTCCCTGCCCACGGCTTGCTATAAACAAAGGGGCAGAATGCAGTGAGCCCTAGTTATAACCCACCAAAACTAAAAAGTTAGTTCTACATTAACTCAATACATCATATTAAGGCACCCTTAGTGTCTGTATCCTCTCACCACCATTGGCATCAAGTCCCATTTTTCCCCTGCCAGGCCAGCAATCCTATTGGTGACAACAAGGACATTGAGAAAGGAAAGCCCGGCCAAGAGACGGAACAGGAAGAGGAATTGAGAAACAGCCTGAGTGAACCTGTGCATTTTCTGTACAACCTTTGTCCTGTCCAATAAACTTCAGGGAGATCCCTTGTAGGGAACCTGTGGTCTTGGCAAAGGATCCCATGAAACCAGATGACCATTCAAGTGTCAAGTCCTGACAAGAGAGGGGGTCAGTGTCTGAGGACCCTTTAAATTATTTAGTCATACTTGTTGGAGGTTGGTGAATTTTTGAAGACAAGCTCTGCTGTTATATAGAATCTTAAGTTTGAAGAGCTTGTCATTAATAATTCTGACAACCTGAGCACCTGATGGAAAAGAAGGTTCTTTCCAGTAGAGAAGAACACTCTTCCTAGTACAAAAGAGAACCACACAGAACATTCTTTTTTGGGGTCATTAGAGGAGCCTAGATGTTCCATAGTTTTATGAGGGTATTTTTTATGAGCAATAAAGACTTGTGTACATGAGCATTGTTTTCCTGCATTTGATGTGCGTCAGAGACAGGAGGTCAAACGCAGATCAGCAGATTCCCATGACCTTCAATAGAGCAGTGTAGATGACATTTTAAAGCTTGGGTTTGACCTGTTTTTTTCTGACGCAGCCAGTCCCACGTAGGGCCCAGAAGAAGTAATGAGTCACCAGCACACCAATATCCATCGTCTGTCATATCATGATTATTTGATGTCAATAAAGATTCATCAATGAGGATATTGGTGTGCTGGTTATACTTTACTTCTTCTGTATCAATATGGCACCATCCGCAGGTCAATGCAGCAAACATTATGGAGATCATAAGGGATACACCGGTCAGGAGTGTGGTGGGATAACTATAAGGAGCAATTTAGGTCCCATTCTCATGTGCATTAATGTGCGCATAATGTGCGCACGTTCACCTCTTTCCCTCTCCGATCCGACTGTGGAATGGCTCTCAACGTCCTCAAGTATAACTCAAGTCAATGGACCTTCATTAGACATGATGACGTCAGCGATCCTTGACCGCTGGAGTCCAGGGAAGGCTGTATGGCCCTAGCCAGCTGGAGATCATAAGGGATACAACGGTCAGGGGTGTGGTGGGATACCTATAAGGATCTATGTAGGTCCCATTCTCACGTGCATTAATGTGTGCATAATGTGCTCATGTGCCCTTGGTCAGCGTTCACCTCTTTCTCTCTCCGCTCTGGCTGTGGCTCTCGACGCCATCAAGTCTAATGCAAGTCAATGGACCTTCATTAAATGTGATGACGTCAGCGATCCTTAGGCTGCCGGAGCCCCGGGGAGGCTGTATGGCCTTAGCTATGACTAAGGTCACATAGGCAGAAAGGCGTCAGTGGCCGTGTACTGATTTTACGGACATACAATGAGGAATCCATTGGAGGATTTTGTGTGCTGGAAATATTTTTATTTTGAAGGAAGGACTACTGTGCACTGAACAAACGATATGGGACATCCAACAGGGGCAAGCTGTGAACTTTTGCTCCCGCAAATAAATAAATAAAATAAATCACACCCTCTAAATAAAGAAAACAATGGCTGACCTCTTTTATCAAATCTGCATTACCTTTGCTTAGTTACCTTTGGAACTCCACCCTGTGCGCAGATTATTTTATGAAATGTATTAAAAAATAGCAATTTTAAAAGACCCTTTTTTGTTGTTGTATTCCTGACATTTTGAACAAAGCATTTGACTCACCCCTGACTATATACACCTTTTTTTTTTTACCCCAAGATGAAATATACATGTCTGAAATGCTTTACCTGTTCCACAGGACGCTGGAGTTGAGCTGCAGGACCTGGCGGCTGGCGTAGAATCGCGACAAGTCGCTGAGGGCCGGGGAGCTCATGAACCGTGGCCTGGGACGCCGGAAGGAGCCCATCTTGTTGAGGTGCACCGCAAAGTACGGCAGAAGGGTCGTACTCCCGGTCATGCGGGCAGCAGGGTGATAAAACCGGCGTAGCTTGTCCTGCCGAGGGTGGTGTGATAAGGCAGCAGTGAGGAGGATGATGCCAAAACCGCTGGGGGAGAAGAAAAATGTTTTTATTAGAATAATTTATGCTACGGGTGCCCACATTCTAAAATCATTTTCGGGTACACTTCCATAGGATGGATTACAGTAGTGTATGATAGTAAATAGAACGATTACAGAACACTTTATTTTTTGATGCAAATTGGAGGGAATTTTTTTTTTTCTGGGGGGCAATTTGGGATCTAAATCATATAACAAAAAAAAAAAGTATATATAGCAAATTACTAGTCCACAGATGTGGAGGCTGTATGTTTTTTTCTGGCATTTTCCCCTATATTTTTAACTGTTGATTCTGCCAGTTAGTGATGAGCTCATGTTCGGACTGAACCTGGTCCAAACCTAAGCTCTTCAGACCCTGGAAGGAGGCTCCTTCCATGCCACCCAATCCGCTTCTGGAATTCCCAGCCTGCAGCTTGACAAAAGCATAGGGGCGGGATGCAGCAATTTTGTTGACCTTATATGGCTACATGCCTATATTTGGTAAATTACATTTACCTAATGTGGCCATATATGGTACATGACATGCTATTGTGGGGCGGGGAATGTCCGGACTGCATGTGATTGGGTCAACATGGCTCTTTCTTGGTCGGAGGAGCTCAGGTTCAGACCGAGTTCAGTCCAGACCTAAGCTCATCCCTACTGCCAGTAACCCACTTTCTGTCGTATGCCTGTGTAAACTCTAATTTGGGACTAGAGCTTACAGAGGGCTGAGGACCCTTTCCTCAACCCAATGTGACAGCATTGGGTGGTTGAGCCACCAATCACCCATCCAGGGGCTTCCCGAGGCCGGGTGTCACCCGGAGCGGAGAAGGGGCGACACCCCGCCGTGACATCATCGCGCATGCCCGTGATGTCGCCGCGTGCATCTTATTGATGCCTGCCGGGGGCCATCTTGGTGATGGATGCCGGCAGAGAGGAGAGGGGACGTTCACCCGGCGGGATGAGGTATGCTGCCAGGTCCCCTCCTCTCTCCTGACACTGTTGGGCTTTCAGTCCATGACCGAGTGCCCGACTTTTCATAGGGGGGTGACACCAAAATGACTGTGAGTGGTGGCACCCCCCGCAGCCCCCTTGTGACGCAACTGCACCCATCACCAGTGTTGTCATGTGGGAGGAAGAGGGAACTTACTTAGTACTGGGTATTTATTGTTATGCTTCTGTGATGTGCATGTGCTGCTGGTGAACAATAATTAATAAGAAATAATGTTGTTTTTTTTCCTTCAATACATTTTCCTTAATGAAGATCTAAACCCAATCATTATAATTACAAATGCTTTCAAATCCTTTTTTTCAATCCTTTTTTTTTTTTTGCAGCAGCAGCATTCATGCCTGGTGATTCTGCCATGAAGGTCCTTGTTCAGGCACTTCCTGTTATGGAGTGACAACTGTCTCCCTAGTGTGCTCCTGCATTGTCACTCTGACGCATAACACCCCCGGCTAAGACTACAAGCAGCTGTGCTGACACACATTGCACAGGCATCAACCACTGTGACGGAAGCCTTCGGATGGTGAATAAAAGTGACCGTTTTTACACACATTACACAGGCATGGTCCACTGTTGTCACCATCGGGAAACCCTTCCTGAGAAATGCCATGCAGCTATCGCTGGAGTGCATGTAGACAGTAAGTGGTTAAAAGAGGCCGGAGAAGATCAGCAGCACTAAGATGCGACAACAGATAAAAAAGGTGAAAACAAGTGTTTGCATAAGTATAAAAGAAAATGTTAAAAAAAAAAAATGCAAATGCTTTAGCAAAAAAAAACAACCCAACAACTTTAATCTTCATAAAAGAATCCTCTGTGCCAAAAATGCAGCGCAACAACTGTTACACTATTGATAAACATGCTCCACTGCGATTCATGTTTTCACTTATTCATAACATTGAGACATGAGGAAGTACAAGGTGATAGAGTGTTAATTAATAGAATAATAAAATAAGATGAAATAAAACAATGACAAAAAACAATACTTCCCCTTCCCCACAATGCACAATGTTATCAGTTTATTGGCAAACAACAGAGCTCTGTCAGGCAGAGCGATCTTGCAAGGGAGGAACTAGTTAGTGGCGAGGACACAGAATGGCTCCTTATTTTCTATGCAAGAAGCTGTAAAAGGGAAACGAGAATGGATTTGGGGTCATTGTTTTTGGGGGTTTTTTATTAATATATTTATTTTATACTGATGCTTTATTATTTTGCTGTTTACATGACATCTTTCTTTGCAAATAAACACTTATACAGCATATGGTACATCCACCTTAAATTATAATAAGGTGACCAGATTTGTCAAATGAAATCCAGGTGGATCCATCGACGGGCGCAGCCTCCGGTCTCTCACGTTGTCAGAAGCTGCATACAGCATGTGCCGGTTACTATTTGAACCGGTGCGCGCTGTATGCAGCTTCTGAGAAGACTTGCTATTAGGCCCAATTCACACTTGAATCTGCCGGCACGTACAGCTCCGTGCTCCATGCACGGCCGTACCGGGCAGCTCCCGGGAAGGACAGGTGCTGCGTGTGATTAGTACGCAGCCCCTGTCCTCTATGGGACTACGAGGCCATACCTTCCCCTACGCTCACCTCAAGTGCAGGTCCGCAGACAGGATCCATCCTATCGGACTTGCAGGGCGGGTGAGCGTAGGGCGGCGTACGGGCGTGTACTCCCATAGAGAAGGATAGCGTACTAATGCGCAGCACCTGTCCTTCTCGGGAGCTGCCCGATAAGGCTGTGCATGCAACATGGAGCTGTACGTGCCGGCCGATTCTAGTGTGAATGGGGTTTAAGTGTAGCGCGGGCTATGCAAAATGCGCAGCCGGCTTTCCTGCTACGCTAATAGCGTATCTTCTCAGAAGCTGCATACAGTGCGCGCCGGTTTAAATAGTAACTGGCACACGATGTATGCAGCTTCTGACAGCGTGAGAGATGAGGCTGCGCTCGTCGATGGATTCAGGGATCTGGGGAGTATAACATTTTTTTTTTATTATTTAATGTTCCCAGGGACATAATTTGTCCAGAGACAGTCTCCTCAATCTGGGGACTGTCCCTGGAAATTCGGGACGAATGGTCACCCTAAATTGTAAGCTCCTTGAGGGCAGGGACTGATGTGAACGTGCGGTATGTTAAGAGCTGTGCAAATTGTTGGCGCTTTATAAATACCTGTAATAAATTAAATAAATGACCTCAGTTGAGATATCTGCAGTGCATAGTCACCAATCCTCTCTGGCATTTTGCTTGGTCTTATATATGTTCATTTTTACTTTCTGCTAGAACTGAATCACCCACAAAAACTGCTTTTTAGATGTAGTGGGAGATATGCGTGCCAAGACTATTTCTAGAGTTTGTGAAACCTTTATCAAGATGAAACCGAAGCTGATCAGATCACAAACAGCTCTTCCCCATATTGTAACAAGCGTTATTTCTCATCTGTGCTGCTAGATAAGACGTGCCTTCAAAAGTCACCGGAATACCAATAAAATTGTATAGATAGACATATTCTAAAGAATTGTAGTTATTGATTAGCTTTTATACAAGTCAATTATTAACTGGTACAGACCTGCAAACTGGAAGTATGCTTCAGTTTCTAACAATGGAAAAAAATTTAAGAGGTCAGAGGCTAGGAAAGAGATAGCTATGTATATGAGAAAGTCATTGGACTGTACAGACGGTACCAAATTTTCAACCTGTTGTGTGCTGTAAGCTTTCTGCTAGGCCAAAGTACAATCCAATCAAAATGACCCAGAGAACACAGTCTACTCTGCTGTGCCTTATCCATGCCCTACAACCACCTTTCCCTTTTACCCCAGAAGAACCCTTGAAATAATACACAGGGGGGCCCGGCCAGGATGAGCAGCAAAGGGGTCCCCCTGATGCCATGCGGGCCGCCCGGGTCGCTATGAGATCGCAGGCTGCTGGCTATCACTGGCAGCTGTCAGGAGGAACGCACCGCTGTTCAGATCAGTGACAACCTGTCAGTGATCTGTGCAGCGGCGCATCCCTTCTTATAGCCGCTGCAGAGTCAGTGACAGCCAGCAGCTGCTGAGGAGGAGGCTGGGCCCGGCGGCGACAGCAGAGGAGGCGGAGCCCGGCATCAACAGCGGAAAGAGGCGAGGCCCACCGGCGACCGTGGAGGAGGCTGACAGCGGATGGGGGCTGACAGATAAGAGGTGTGCAGGGGTGTGACTAGCCCACCATAGAGAGTCTATGGTGGGCTCTGCAGGGTCACTCTCAGGAGGGCTGTTTGGGATCTCAGATGGGCTCTGCAAGGGGCGTAACTAGAAATCTCAGGGTCCCATACAAAAGTTTGCTACGGGGCCCTGTGATTTCTAGTTACGCCCCTGGATGGATTTACATCTTGGCAGCCTATTGGCACAGAAAATCTGGTGCCTTAGGGCACATTCACAATCGGAGCCAAAAACGCAAGTTAATGGTGGTATGTTGACTTGAGTTGGCATAGTGCGATGACATCTGTTGCGTTATGTTGCATTTTTTGGGATGGGTTGTTCTTATATTTTGGTTTGATTTTTACACTAAGCTATACAAGGTATTGGTTCTGCCTTGCTATTGACATGCATTAGCAGTTCACACAAGTCCGTTGCATTGCATTGAGCTGAAAAAATGTAGAGCCTGTTCTATTTTTTTCAGTGGAGATCATTGCAATGCAATTTAACGCGCACCGCTGTGAACTGTTACTATTCACACCCATTTATTTTTAGATGTTCCTGCGCTGGCATCCATTGAAAATGCATGCCAACGCATCTGGTGTGAATGGGGCCTAAAGCACCAGCAACAAATAGACCACACCCCTAGCACTGTTGATTGACTTTGTTTTTTTTTTTTTTTTTTTTTTTTTTCTTTCTTCCTCTGTGCTCCAAGCGTTTCTGTCCTCCTTTCTCCAAGCTAGCAGCTGGACAACTTGCTTGTAAGCTCCTCTATGTGATAGCAATGAGGTTAAGTTAAAAAAAGAAAGATGTTAAGTCCCCTATCCCCGCAGACACGTATATAATAATGAAAACACGCATCAAGACACGTACGACAATGACGATTATACCACATTAGGTATCACCACAGCCACCAGAGTGAGAGCAATAATTCTAGGGCCAATGTTCACAGTTAACTCTAAGCTGAGGACCTGTACAGACTTTAAAGCATCACCTATGGACAATTTGGGGTACCGTATTTTGTCGCCATTTCGCGGGCACATACAAGCTTGGCGTGTTGGGTACCTATTTACTCTGCACAAGCTCATCTTTTATATTTTACACAAGATTGGGTATTATATTGTGTTTTTGTGCACTGAAATTAGTTTAATTAAAAAGATTTCAACAGCTGCCATTTTATTCTACAGGGTATGCAAGCACATCTGGCAGCGAAAGGGTTAAAGTGCAATTCTATCTTAGTTTAGATTTTTGTTTGTTACATACTTGATATGATAAAAGGGCTGAGACAATATAATCAACAATCTAAACTGTATTCACTTCCTTCCTTCTCTGTTCTCCCATGCCTGTACACAGAGGCTCAACACATAAACTGATGGACCCTGGAGTCGCTCTGTACACAGAGGTTCACCCTTTTGTCTTTGCCTCAGTCTACAGACAGCCGGCGGAGATAGAAAAATCCGTCACCTAAACAAGAGTAACGCTTCCGTATTATACGCCGGCCGCGTGCTATAAAATGATGCTGATGCTACAAACATCAAACATTAATCCCCGACTACACATCAAAGTCTCAAAACAGCAATCCAGACTCCGCAGCAAAACACAAACACAGAAGAAGATATTGTCCATCAGGTTTTACTAGACTTGCTCATTTTATTTACATAGCACCAGAATATTTCACAGCAGAGAACATTCATTTAATTCATTATATTTTTATATACAGAATAAGAAGAGATACTGAGAATTACACCCAGCATACAGGACCAGAGAAGTGCTTCTGTGCAGAGTCCATACATACAGCATAAGAACAGATACCGAGAATGAAACCCGGGATACAGGACAAGAGAAGTGGTAATGTGCAGAGTCCATACATACAGAATAAGAACAGATACTCAGAATTACACCCGGCACACGGGACAAGAGAAGTATTACTGTGCAGAGTCCATCCAGAGTAAGAGCAGATACTGAGAATTACACCCGGCACACGGGACAAAATAAGTGGTAATGTGCAGAGTCCATATATACAGAATAAGAACAGATACTGAGAATTACATCCGGCACACAAGAGAAGTGTTACTGTGCAGAGTCCATACAGAGTAAGAGCAGATACTGAGAATTACACCCGGCATACAGGACAAGAGAAGAGGTACTGTGCAGAGTCCATACATACAGAATAAGAACAGATACTGAGAATCACACCCGGCATACAGGACAAGAGAAGTGCTACTATGCAGAGTCCATACATATAGAATAGGAACAGATACTGAGAAATCATACCTGGCTTATATAAGACAAGAGAAGTGGTACTGTGCAGAGTCCATACATACAGAGTAAGAACAGATACCAAGAATGACACCCGGCATATAGGACAGGAGAAGTGGTACTGTGCAGAGTCCAATTACATCTGGCATACAGGACAAGAGAAGTGCTACTATGCAGAGTCCGTACATATAGAATAGGAACAGATACTGAGAATTACATGTGGACAAGCATGACATTTACATAAAAAGGTCAAAGACATAGTATTATATCAATGTACAAAGAGAAGTGATCCTGTTTATGGTCCATATGCATAGAGGGAGCTTATTATGTTCTCACCCTTTTAGAAACAGTAACCTAAACAACAAAGTACATATTTACTGCAAGGTACACACATAAATATACCGAGATTGCTATCATAAAGTGGTGCAAACACTTCTCATGAAGTAGGTAGTTCGAAGGAATCTCTGATCATAATCACACTTAAAGTGAGCCTGTCACTATAGATATATAAAGAGATGCCATTGACAGCCCCCGGGCCTGCAAATTTTTAAACCAGCCAGCAATGGCAGTTCGCATATATCTATGTGCACAGGTCCCTTTAAATGGGTCGATTTAAAAAGCAACCCTATTGCTGCAGCATTCTTCCTACTTTGAAAGAAAAGAGCTTTGCACATAAATGAAGTCATTGCGCATTGCGATATGCCGGAACTTGTAAACTAAAAAAATTAAAACGGGAGGAGAACCTGGTAATGTGACCTGCCAAGATCACATAACCAGCTCTCCTCCAATCATAGAGCCCTCTCTGCTACATGTGGACTTTATTTTATGAATTGGCTGCAGAGTATAATGCATATTTGCTCTCTATTCAAATTAAACCACCGTTCCCCTTCATCCCAACCTTCCACATGAGACAGAGGGACACATTTTAGCACACAGTATGTAGAGAAAGAATTTACCTCCGCCACAACCTAGTTATATAAATCATGAAGAATTAAAACATAAAAATGATTAGTTAAACACACAAGTTCCACTACTTTTCTTTAATGAAAGATTTAGAGGGTTATTCACAAAGAAGTCGAAGGATCCAGCCGTAGCTTCAGCTGACCCTTTGGCTAGCTTTGGCCGCCGGAACCCTTCGGTTCACTCGAACCGAAGGGCTGCTGTACAGGCTATTCACTATAGCCCGTACAGCAGCCGAAGGCGGGGGAGCCGAAGACATATGCTTCGGCTCGACTGAGCCGAAGTGACACCTGAAGCGGAGCGAATGGCCTGCCGAAGGGCCAGCCATAAGCCCCGCAAATGACAGCTGGGAGGAGCCGTTCGGCTCACTTCACTTCGGCTGGGTTATTCACTCGGCTGCCTTCGTGTCCCCTTAATGTCGTATAGTTTTGCTATGGATTAAATATATTTTTATAGAGGTCGACATATATGAGCAAAAAGAAGGACAACTGAGGAAGAAAGAGAGACAGGAGGGATTTAGTTCCAAAACCGGGACAGTCCTTCCAAATGAGGGACATTTGGGAGCTATGCAACAGCAACCCCACCCTCAGCCCCCAGCTCTGTTGCTCAGGGAGTTAGCCACGTGCAAGCTCCATGTCTCATGGTGTCATAGCTCACACAGAGTTGATGACATCATCCTCCTCATCAGGTGACAGTATTCAGTCCGCAAGATTGGCCGCTCAGCCTGAGCACTGCATGCTGGGAGGAAATCACATGTTCCTCCATACATGGGGCATGAGAAGGTAAGTGTAGGTAGGTCAGGTGGTAGACTCACAAGAGATTCTGTCACTTCACTCTCATTTCCTAGGATTGAGTTGAAGTCAAGAAAAGACTTGATCTAGATGTTGAAGATGTTCTACAAAAAGTCTTGGATGTTCTTCAAAGGTGTCGGCCTGCTTATTGTTATCATGAATTATCTGGAAACTTGCCACCTCAACCTGAAACCGAAATACAACAAATTTTGAGAGATAAGAAATAAAACAGATTTTTTATTGTCCATTGCTTATCTTTCACAATTTGCTGTATTTCGGTTTCAGGTTGAGGTGTCAAGCCTCCAATACCGTTATGGTTTTTGTGTGTACGTTATCTCCATTTATATCACAAGCAGCTTTGCTGTATCTGTTTGCAACACTAATAAAAATTCTGCACCCTCCAGAGATAAAAAGATCCAACAGGTGATCTTTAACCATTTTTTATATGATCAGCTATTAAATATGCAACAACAAATTGAGAATTATCTCAACAAACGAGCCACAAAATTCTGAGCTGGCTGACTGATTCTTCCTGTTAGATCCATGGGCCCAGCAATGGAATGGTTCACATGGTCGGATATGGTGCGATGATCATATTATGCTTAAGAGACCTTTAGATTTCCATCTTCTCTATTAAGGTGCCCATGGACATCAGTAGGCAGTCAACTGTACAGCTGCAGCATGACCATTTACAAACTCCTCAGCAGCTGTGTGTTTGTGTTTATTAAAGAATGAAGGAGAATAGGTGAAAAGACAAATAATGGCGGTGTAGCTTTTCTCAGAGGGAACTGATCCCATTGATGTTCTCTGAGAGAGCTGTCAGCAAGTCAGTGTCTGCCTCACCTGGTTTCAAATTATGATAAGGCAGATGGACTGCTGCTTAGGGCACCTGACTCCGGGGGGCTCCAGTACCAGACTCCAGGGGGCTTCAGTACCAAACTTCAGGGGGCTCCAGTAACCAGACTCAAGGGGGATCCAGTAACCAGACTCAAGGGGGATCCAGTAACCAGACTCAAGGGGGATCCAGTAACCAGACTCAAGGGGGATCCAGTAACCAGACTCCAGGGGTCTCCAGTAACCAGACTCCAGGGGTCTCCAGTAACCAAACTCCAGGGGTCTCCAGTAACCAAACTCCAGGGGTCTCCAGTAACCAAACTCCAGGGGTCTCCAGTAACCAGACTCCAGGGGTCTCCAGTAACCAGACTCCAGGGGTCTCCAGTACCAGACTCCAGGGGTCTCCAGTACCAGACTCCAGGGGTCTCCAGTACCAGACTCCAGGGGTCTCCAGTACCAGACTCCAGGGGTCTCCAGTACCAGACTCCAGGGGTCTCCAGTACCAGACTCCAGGGGTCTCCAGTACCAGACTCCAGGGGTCTCCAGTACCAGACTCCAGGGGTCTCCAGTACCAGACTCCAGGGGTCTCCAGTACCAGACTCCAGGGGTCTCCAGTACCAGACTCCAGGGGTCTCCAGTACCAGACTCCAGGGGTCTCCAGTACCAGACTCCAGGGGGTCTCCAGTACCAGACTCATAGGTATGTCCACCGCTGGCCTTACCCAGTAGACATGAGACCATTACCAGACCAGCCAACCGATGATTGTAATCTTATGTCTAGGGACTGTTTTAGGGTACCCATAGATAGGAGAGGTATCCTGAGATGACAGTCACCTCTTTCCATATCCCCCAAAGAGAACACCGGCCAAGAGGAAAAACCAATCAGATGTGTTAACAAACCATGTCCTATAGCTATTAATTTCCCCAGTCAGCCAGCATTAGAGGTGTCTATCTAGGAGTTTGGGACTCAGATTCAGATTTCCAAGAAAGGCCGAGTCTTGTTCTCCGTTCCTAGCGTCTATGGGCGATTTTAGGTTTGTTCTGCCCAGTAAAGTAGATGATTGTTTGCAATGACTTGGCGTATGTAGGCAATAAGAAAACAAACTAGGCTCTGAGACAGTCAATGAACTTTAAACCAACAAGAACAAATAACGGTACTGTGTCTGCCAAATGACACGAGGATTCTGCATGCTGAGGGGGCAGGGACAGAGGAAACAGAAGGATTAGGGTCAGAGGGGGGTGAACTTAGTACATCCCCCTCCTCCTCCTCTTCCTAAAGTGCCAAAGCCAATTCCCCTCAGCAGAAGAACCTCAGAGACCTTTGTGACAGTGACACACCAGAAAAGGTTTAATATTTTAATGACTGCTCTACATCTGAACCCCAAACAGCTCAATGGACATCTGAATTACATATATTGTATAAAAAGGATTCTCATCATGCAACAGGGATGGATCCATAAAAAGGAACACAAAAAGCATGAAATGCTTACATTTTGCTGGAGCAAACACTGCTCCGGGCTCCCTCCATTACTGCTCCCATAACAAACAAAGCCAGAGCCCTTTGGTCAAGAAATCTATTTTGAAGAAAAAGGTCAGCCTAGCTCTTCAGCAGAGATGCCATGATCGCATACCTGCAAGCAGCACCAGAGTGAATGTGGAGCAGCATTTTCTCCAGGGGAGGTAACCGTTTCAGGTATAAAGGAAACTTACATTAAAGAAGAACAAAAATACTTCTTCTCAAAATGCTAGCTGTCCAGCTTTCATTATGGTCTAAAGGCTTCAAGATTTTAAGTCATTGGCTCAAAGATATGTATACAGAAATTCTGATTTCACTTGGTGCATATGTGCTCTTGCTCAGTGACTCATTAGTTTCACAGTTGGGGGGAGGTCAGAAATGTCAGAAATTAAAGTGCACCAAAAGCCAGTCATTTTTTTTTAGGTTGGGATAGAGCAGTGCAGGGGTGGGCAACCTCGGCACTCCAGTTATTGTGGAACTACAATCCCAATGAGGCATTGCAAGACTGACAGCGCCAGGCATGACAGGATTTCTAGGTTCAGTAAAGCTGGCGTGCCGAGGTTGCCTACCCCTGGCGTAGTGAGTGGTTAAACCCTCTGTAATGTTTTTAACGTTGTCTGTCCCCATTATGGAAATCTACCAGCTCTATATGTCCTGGTATTTATTGTTGTTAGAATTGCTGGTCCCGGTATCCATGTCTTAGGTTGCCACTCTGTGGCTTAAAGTGACACTAAACTCAAAAGTTACACCTTAAAAATAAATTCAAGTACCTTAACTACTAACAAAAAATGATCTTATTTGTGTATCACTCAGATCTAGATCCTCAAATCATCTCTGAATTTGTGCTGACACTGTCCTTCCTTCTGGAGGGTGGCTATGTTTGTTCCCCATGGCCACTGGGTGTGTTGTAGAGTAGTCAATGCTCCAAGCTCTCTCCTATGACGGACTACAATCTGAATGCAAATTAGTAAACAAGACGTAAGATTGTAGTCGATCCCGGGAGTGAGCTTGGAGTAGTGGCTACTTTTCAAAACACACAGAGACCATGGGGAACAAAAGTAGCTACTCTCCAGAAGGAAGGACGGTGTCAGCACCAATTCAGAGATGATTTGAGGATCTAGAGCCGAGTGATACACAAATAAGATCCATTTTTGTTAATAATTAAGGCACTTGAATGCAATATACACTGAGTGGCCAGATTATTATGACCACCTGACGTTTGTAGGCAAATTAGCTATAATTTGGCGCTGAAGTTGCTAGAGGGCCAGACCATTATAAAAAGGGAAGCAGGTTGTTTTTTTTCTGAAGATACTGGTAAACAACGCGATTTAACAGCCTTTGAACGTGGGATGATTGTTGGCGCTCAGAGCCATGGAGCGAGTATCAGCAAAGCAGCAGAATTCGCTAAATGTTCAAGAGCAGCTGTTGTTAAAGTGTTTAAAGACTGGACTGTCAGCCGAAAATCTGGGTCTGAACGTGCGAATTGTGGCCGCCAGCAACTAGTCAATGTTAGGGCAGAACGGAGAGTGGCAAGACTGGTACAAGACAACAGAAGGGCAACAGTGCAGTGTCAGATTCCTCGCATCACCTTTCATCATCTCGTGGAGTCACGAGGCGGCCCAACGAAGTCATCTCGTGGAGTCATCTCGTGGCCCAACGAAGTACTGATGGGGTGGTCATAATAATCTGGCCACTCAGTGTATAGTACAATGTACAAAGGTACAATTGCAATTACATTATCACCATTATGCAGAAGAGAAGTAAAGCCTTCTATAGTAGACCTGTAACCAAAAATTAAGCACAAAGCTTCCATAAGGACAGGAGATCCCCTTTTGGACAGCAACTGCTAAAGCAGAGAGTCTTATGAGATATACAGAGCCAACTAAATCAACATAACAGTAAAAAAAGATAAATAGCACTCATTGCTATTACATATATTGAGATTAATTACACCCAGAGCTATTACTTTTGGCAGCCTTGACCCCAATGTACTATGCCTCACCCAACAACATACCTAAATAGATGTTCACAAGCTAAAAGAAAAAAAAAAAGCACCATCCAGTGATTAATCATAGGTGAAAGATCACAGACCTGTAATATAATTAATGAAAACATGACAAGCCTTGCCACCATTCTGCAACAGAAATGTAAATGAAATGAACATCTTATTCGTGCATGGCAAGTCCATAGCATTCAGTACTAGAGGATCGGGGTAATCTATGGAGAGAATATTATAATTACAGGTATTTTAATAGAAAATGCTTTTAATAATTATTTTCACTAAGGGCAAAACAAATGTGGCTTTTGGGTTTTGGGGTCATGAATAAGGAAGGCAAGACTGACATTCTGAAAGGGGAAACTCCGGTAAATATATGCAGCGTGTGCTGTACACGGAAAGAGTGACACAGAATGACAAGACTCTTGAAACATCCTATTTCTCTGAGGCGGTGATGTAATGCCATCAGATGATGGAATTCTGTCAGGCATAAACGCTCAATTATTTAAGGCTCGGACTGACAGCCGGCACATCACAAAGGCACACCTGGATTTGTGGGACGGCCGCATAGGCTGCAGCCTAAGGCATCAAAAGTTCAGCAGGCTGCTTCCTAATATAAAGGGGACTGCAGTCTTTTATATAGGGGGTATTTCATTTTTTCCATATATGTGAAAGATATGAGTTTAATGTAAATTATTTTATCATCATGTGATTGAAAAGCAGTTTCTCTTTATAGTTTGTAACTGATGTGTTTCTAGTGAAGGGTACCCTTCATTTTGCATGTGCAACTTTGTGACAACAGTTTGGTGAAGGTTCTTATCTGTTCCAGCAAGACTGGGCCCTTGTGCATAAATCCAGCTCCATAAAATACATGGTTTGATGAGTTTGGTGAAGGTTCTTATCTCTTTTAGAATGGCTGGGCCCCTGTGCACAAAGCCAGCCCCATAAAGACATGGTTTGATGAGTTTGGTGAAGGTTCTTATCTGTTCCAGTATGACTGGGCCCTTGTGTACAAAGCCAGTTCTTTAAAGACATGGTATGATGAGTTTGGTGAAGGTCCTGGTCTGGTGTAGAGGAACTCAAGTGGCCTACACAGAGCCCTCACCTCAACCCTACTGACCACCTTTGGGATGAGTTGAATGTCCATTGAAAACCAGGTCTTCTCATCCAACATCAGTATCTGAACTCACAAATGCCTCTTTGTCCGAATGGGCACAAATTCCCACAGGCACACTGCAAAATCTTGTGGAAAGTCCTCCCAGAAGAGTGGGGGCTGTTATAGCTGCAAAGGGAGGGAAGTGTAACTCCATATTAATGGCCATGGTCTTATAGGTATAATGGCTGATTGTCTTCATACCTTTTGGCCACATAGTGTAGGGGAAGGCCGCATGTGGTTGTTACACTTGCCAACCAGGTCTTCTCATCCAAGATCAGTACCTGACCTCACAAATGGCCCTTTGGCTGAATGGGCACAAATTCCCACAGGCACACTCTAAAATCTTGTGGAGAGAATGGAGGCTGGTATAGCTGCAAAGGAAGGGAGGAGTAACTCTCTGCAGTCTAAAACCACAAGAAATAGTCACAATGATGATCATGTGATCTAGGCTTGCTAGGCATTAAGTCACACGAGGGTGCAGTAAGTTATTTGTGGCAAAAAAGAGATATTTTCAACTGGAAACAATTATGAAATTTGGCAGTGCTGCCCCGGGTAGCATGCATTTTAATTAATTAAATTGGCACAGTGGCTTAGCGGTTAGCATGTCTGCCTTGCAGCACTGGGGGTCACTGGTTAAAATCTCAGTCAGGACACTACCTGCAAGCAGTATGAATAGGGTTGCCACCTGTCTGGGGTTCACCCAGACAGTCCAGTTTTTGAGTCTTGCGTCCAGGTTTCCAGCCAGCTGACACCCGACACAAGACACTTAGTGCCGATAACTATTTTGTTATAGATGCAGCTGCTGAGGCCTCCAGCAAGCGTGTGACCTCAGACAGCCGCATCTGCCTCAAGCTGCATCTTCCTGTTAGTCGCAAGCACTTGTAAACAGGCGCAGCCTGGCCCGCACATCTCTTCCACTGTCTTTCTGACACAAGACTGCCTGCTTACCCACCTGAGAGCCCGCACAGACCATCGGAGAGCCTGTAGTGTCCACCTGAGAGCCCACACAGCCCACCTGAGAGCCCGCACAGCCCACCTGAGAGTCCGCACAGCCCACCTGAGAGCCCGCACAGCCCACCTGAGAGCCTGGAAACATCAGCGTGCCACTCCAGAAAAAATGGATGGTCTCCGTACTCCCTCCTCCGGCTGTCTCTTCTTGCACTTTCTCCTGGTTGCCTCTCCTCGTGCGGCGCTAGAGTGTTCGGGTTTCTCTTGAAGAAAAGGTGGCAACCTTAAGTATGTATGCTCTCCCTGTGCTTGTGTGGGTGTCCTCCTACACTCCAAAGGCATGCTGGAAGGGTATTTGGCTCCTGTCTAAACTGGCCCTAGTATGTGTATGCAATGGGGACTTTTAGGTGGCAAGCTCCTTGAGGGTAGAGACTGAAGCAAATGTGCTATATAAATACCTGTAATAGATAAATGAGGAATGTTGGCTGGCAGGGCTATCCTCTCCTTATGACAATAGTAGCCTCTTAGCGGTCATGTTGATCCCAAAGCTTCAATATTTTAGATTGTAGGCCCTCAGGGGCAGGGCCCTCCTTACCATCTTGTCTTAAATTGTATTGTGACTGTAATGTCTTCCTTATATTGTAAAGCGCTGTGCAAACTATTGGCGCTATATAAATCCTGTATAATAATAATAATAATAATAATCCATTTCACTGACCTGGAACACATATGCAGATCTGCAAACTTGCCTCAGCCAGGAAACTCAGCAGGAATGGAAGTGATGTCACCCAGGCAGCGAGCACTTTCAGGAGGAGATCAGTAAGGGAACCGTCTTCATTTCACTCTTCCTTTAAAGACAGGTTCACTTTACCAGCTTTGCACAACACTTGGCAACATTATCGGTGTTTTACTGGTTGGATCTCATTTCTGACACATACGAGACCATAATGGATTACTAGTAGCAGTAATTATTACTTGTTATTCTCTTTCCATAACTTCCTCTTTTCGGCTTCCCGTGTGAAGTTACTCATCGTGAGCGTCATTTGTAAGTAGTAAACATTTGTGACACCCATTCAGGCACAAAGCGAGGGAAGAAGCCAAAATATTCATCGCCGTGTGTCACACTTGCCTTCATCACATATCACCCATCTATGTGCCACCCCAACCTCTACTACTCCATATTGGTGGTAACCATGAGTGTTCTCTCCAGCACGGGTGAATCTTATTCACCAGTTCACAAAAGGGATGTGGAACTTGAGGTAGATCAGATAAGGGCAAAGTAACATGGCATGGAGGAGCTCAGCTATGGGGAAAGATTAGCGGAACTGAATTTATTCTCCCTTATAGAAGACCTCTGGGCATATTTTAACATTATAGCAGTGGTAGCTCCCTAGCAGTGGAGCTACCCCCGCACTGCAAAGGGTGAATTGCTCATTTTGCTCTAGGGTCTAAAATTAAAAAAAGATATACTCGCCTGATCCTCGGGTCCAGCTTGCTCTTAGACATGTCCCTGGCGCCTCTTTCCCCCTTCGCTGCAGCGGTCTAAGGTCCCATGAGTCATCACGTCCTATACACTGTGTATAGCATGTGAGGACGATGAGGGACATACCATCGCTGCAGCAGAGGGGAAGACAGGCTGAAGGGACCAGTCTAAGGGCTTGTTCACACCATGTCCGGACCAGAACAGTTGTTGTCCGCACCTGAAATGCACTCCAATGTATTCCTATGGTATTAGTGGGCTTTGTTCACACCAGTGCAGTCCATTCCGGTGCGGGGAAACAAATGCTGCATTCACTATTTATTCTGGTCTGGAACGCACCAAAATGCATCAAAAGCACATGCAAATGCACCGGAAAACTCTGGACTGCATTTGAAGGCCCATTTGAGGGCCCTGTCACACCATATCCAATGAGTTCCGGTGCGGTTTGAGCTGAAAAAATAGTGCATGCAGCATTTTTTCCGATCGCACTGCACTTGAATGGAGGGCATTCCTGTACCTCGTGTTCTGGTGGGGGCGACCGCACTGCGGGCGGGGACTTGTCTGCAATGCCATTGACATGAATGGCACCGCCACGCCCCCTCTCAGAACGCAGCCCGGCTTGATGTATGCGATCCAGTGCATTCCAGGCTCGAACCGCGCCGGAACGGACTGCATTTGGTGTGACAGGGCCAGTGGCGTCACAAGGGGTGCGGGGGGTGCGGCCCCCACCAGGGTGACACCATTGGAGGGGTGACACCAAAATGACTCAGTCATTTTGGTGTCACCCCCCTCTAAAAACTAATTAAAAACACACTGCATCGCGTTTGCAGATCTGCTCCAGCTCCGGTCTGGACATGGTGTGAACAAGCCCTAAAAGCAAGCCGGCTCTGAGGATCAGGCGAGTATAACTTATTTTTGCACCTAGACACAAACGAGCACTTGGGCCTTTTCAGTGCAGGGTTAGCCCCACTGCAAGGGTTAAGAAATGTCTCCCCGGAGCTCTGCTTTAAAGTTCTGATGATACAACCTTTTTCTTTCAGTTATTTTTTTATTTTTTTTATTTTTTTTTAAAGAGTTGCCTTTAATCCATACATTGCAAATGTTTGTAGAATAGACTTCCACCATAATCATGGACATACAGCGATGTAATGTACATTGTAGTGACATAAAACCACGTGATAACTCACATGTCCTTATAGCTGCTCGCCTGGCAATAGCGCGGGCTTGGAAACAATCGGAACCTCCGTCACTCAGCGTAGTTGTACAAATATTAAACACGCATGTCCATTTTGAATTTCTGTTTGCAAAAGCTAATATGAAACTCCGCAATTTCAAATTACAATGGGCTTGCTGGTTGTCAAACAACAGATGCCTGACTCATGTATTATGAACCCAACTAATATTACTAACAGTGTTAAAACACAAAAACAAAAAACAAAAACAAAAAAAATGCTTTTATGTATTATTAGTTACTTCTTAGGCCTCCACAGTTATCACATGCTTTTTATTTGTTTTCAAGATGGTTGGAAGAACACTTCCTCCACTTACTGTCCTGAATATGTACTGCATTAGGGCTCTCTCCTATAGAGGTATGCCTCTATATATGACTACTTCTTTCAGTTATTTTTGTCTTTTGCTTGTATTGGGACATTTGTCACCAATAAAATAAAATATAAAACTTTGTATGTCCTTCTTTTTAGGTGACGATCGGCGACTTATTCCGTGAAGGGTTTCCTGTGGTCCGGTCCGGACGTCCGTCTGGTTGTCATATCTGTCATTGTTTTGCTTTTCTCCCCCCTACGTTCCTCTTTTTGGCTTCCCGTGTGAAGTTACTCATCATAAGTGTCATTTGTAAGTAGTTAACATTTTTGACAGCTATTTGAGAGAAGGAGCCGAAATATCCATCACTCCTGGATATCATCCATCAGCGTGATTAGGGTGCAAGTTTATTTATTTATTACAGGGAAGAGGGGTATCTACCAAAAACTGCACCCCTGGCGTCTCGCCCAGCTCCTGGCAACCAGTGACATCACTGGTTGCCAGGATTTGGGAAGGATGCCGGCCAGAGGTCCCAGGTAAGGGCCCTTACACATCTCCCCACCTGGCTCTTAGCAAACTGGGATGCTCTGGCCGGAGTCCTGCCCAGCTCCTGGCAAACAAAGACATCACTGGTTGCCAGTAGTTGGGCAGGACACTGGCCAGACCATCCCAGGTTGCTTAGAGCTGGGCGGTTAGATGTGTAAGGGCCATATACATCTCCCTGCTCATCTCTTAGCAACCTGGCCGGCGTCCTGCCCAGCTCCTGGCAACCAGTTATGTCTGCAGTTGGCAAGAGCCCACTTAGGTCCATAAGACCTGGACGAGGAGATGTGTATGGCCCTTACACATTTCCATGTCTTAGCAACCTGACTGGTGTCCCACCCAGCTCCTGGCAACCAGTGATGTCTGGTTGCCGGGACACCAGCCAGAGCATTCCTGGTTGCTAAGAGCTGAGCGGGGAGAGAAAAAAAGAAAGTCAGCTCTCTCTGAATGCATTGGCACACTTCCGCTGACCAACAGAGTGGCCCCCACCCTATCAAGTGATGCTGATGGCATGTCCCATACTTTGGACACACCACTGATTACAGGTATTTATATATGCTGTGGCTTCTAATATAATTACACATTGTGAGAAGCTCATAGTGTGCAGTGAAATCAGAGCAAGCATCATTAAAAAATATATTTCCATTTCAACCTAAAAAAAGCAAATGTTGCTTCATTTTTATTCCAGAAAAATACACGGAGCTTGAAGTCAAATCACATGCATCCCCTGCATATGCAGTTCATCCTTGGTCAGATCATTATTAAATCTCTGGCAAAGCTGAAGCTGCAGTGTTCTCAATACAATACTCATCTCAGTCAGGCAATGAGAGTGAGGCTCAGAACCCTTCCATGTAGCACTTACAGCTGTATTGTATGAAAATGGTAGCAAGGCCTAAATGATTATCTCCAGGACGAAAGCAGATAAGGATCTGCAATGTTTTGTTAAAATATTTGCAATGTGTGCAGTCCTCGCATTTTTTTTTACCTTCGAGGAAACGAAAGCGTCGCTTTAATTCTTCAACATGTCTTTATCAGACTGTTTGTGTCCCGCGGAGTTCTCTCTCGCTTAACGCATCATATTGGATGAGAGGGTGGTCCCATGACTTTGACAGGTCACATGATTGGGTTCTACTCCTGTTTTTTTAATCTTCATTCAATTTATATTGTAAAATTCTCTGTTTGCTTCGAAGTCCCCAAAACAAGCCGAGCACAATGCACTGGTGTAACGCACAACACTGCGCTTTATGTCCAGTGTGGCCGTAGGCTAGGGAAATATTTTTCAGTGGGGGTTCATTCATCCTGGCACCCAGCAGATGCCAGGATTGTACACTGAGCTGCACATACGCACGGGAGTTCATTCATCCCAGCACCCAACAGGTGCCAGGATTGTACACTGAGCTGCGCATGCACACAGGAGTTCATTCATCTCAGCACCCAGCAGATGCCAGGATTATACACTGAGCTGCGCATGCACACAGGAGTTCATTCATCCCAGGACCCAGCAGGTGCCAGGATTGTACACTGAGCTGCGCATGCACACAGGAGTTCATTCATCCCAGGACCCAACAGATACTGGGATTGTACACAGAGCTGCACAAGTGCACACAAGTTCATTCATCTCAGCACCCAGCAGATGCCAGGATTGTACACTGAGCTGCGCATGCACACAGGAGTTCATTCATCTCAGCAGAAGCCGGGATTGTACACTGAGCTGCGCATGTACACAGGAGTTCATTCTTGCTTGCACCCGGTAAATACCAGAATTGTACACTGAGCTGCACATGCACACAGGAGTTCATTTATGCCGACGCCTGGTGGTTGCCAGGACTGCACATTGAGCTGTAGATGTGCACAGGAGTTCATTCACCCCAGCACCCAGGAGATGCTGGGATTGTTCACTGAGCTGAGCATGCGCACAGGAGTTTGTTCTTGCTGGTACACAGTAGATGCCAGGATTGTACATTGTACACTGAGCTGCGCATGCACACATGAGTTCATTCATGCCAGCGTCTGGTGGATACCAGAGCTGTACAGTGAGCTACACATGCGCACAGTTTAAAACATTTGCTCGGAGGAATTTAAGAATTCTTTACTGAAGAAAAGCCACAGTTTTTTTTGCAATTAACACCCCCGCCCCCCTCCCTTCCCCAGGAAAAAAACTCCTTCCCCCAATGGAATTTACACTTAAGTCGCACTTTAAGTACAACATGCACATGCTAAGACTTACAGATCAAGTAATCAAGTGGAGTAGGATAGAAGGATTCTCCATAATGCCATGACTCCTCCTCTACTGCTTTCTAAAGCATGCTCTGATCTTACATTAAAAGAGTAAAAAAAGAAATAAATACAAAATAAATGTAAAAAAATTAAAATGTCAGGGTCTATTACCCTATAGGACGCACAGTCCCTAGCCTGCTGTGTGCTCAAGCAAAGCTGATACTTGACTGGTTCTCTTTAAATTAAAAACAAAACAAAAAACACAATCAACTGGTAAAAACAAACATTGGTTTTAACATACTACTGACCGAAATGTCAAATCAGAGACAATTCTACACCAGCCGGGGCTGAATCCCTTGTATAGAGGAGTAGCAGCTGTAGCATTGCACTGTATGCCCATACCACTAATCCATTGTAATGATGCATTCAGCTTTATATACAGGAACAGCTTGGATACTATGCAATGTATCAATCCTTTATACTGGGATTGCAGTATATTGCATGCTCCTGCTAACATATATAAAAGACAAGTGTCCCCTCCTCCGGGTCACCTTACCCCTTCCGCTTCTACATGTGTACATTTACTACCAGCTCCATCAATATTTATCATTCATTCCCTCGTGTTTTTAAACAACTAACAACAAATCCTGATCTCTGATTTGTTACAACTCTAAATGGTTACAATGTATTTATCTAAAGAATCCAAAGTGCCCCCTGAACCAGTCATCACTTCCACCCCCCTCCCTTCATCCCAGGATACATGTAACACTGGCTGTGACCCTACGGTATATGGCAGATACCCAGCACCTACCTACAGATACAACGGCCTCTGGTGCCCCTCTCGCTGAGCAGATGCAGCCTGTGGGCAGCCCAAGGGGTCTGCAGTGTACATCAGCCTCCTTCAGGAATTTCACACTTAGGAGAGCCCAGCTCTTTTTTTTTGCTTGTCTGATCTTCTCCACCCCTGAGACTGTGCTCTCCACCCCCCTTGTCTGTGTTAACTCTCTCGTTCACTCCTCCCTGCCTCTCTCATCGGCTCACTTTGTGGCTATCTCAGGAAGTTTACATGCTCTGACCTTTTTTTTTTGAGGTACATCACAAGGAGGTGCCTAGTGCAGGCGATAATTATAATGTTATTGTTGGTATCCTGCGCTGAGCCAGGGGGCACCACTTCGCAGACCTCTGACCCCAGGGGTGGGCGCAACAAGGGACGCCTGCGGCACACAGGAGCCAACTGCAGTAATGACATATATGATACGGCAATATGACAGATTTGATGGTGATTACAGATAAGGTAGCAGTTGTAGGATGAAATGGCTGTCTGAGAGTTAAAGGATTAGTCCACTCCGAGAACAATATTTTGGTTTTTGGTAGAGGTCGAAGAGATAGCCCCCCTTCGCACTTCTGCGTTTCAACATTTGAATGGCTTGCCCACACGCAGACAGCTTTTCCACCTTACTACCATCTATCACCATCAAATCTGTCTTATTACTGTATCATATATGTGATTACTGCAGTTAGCTCCTGCGCATCGCAGTCGTCTTGGTACATCAAATTTAAATAAGTGTATATGCCTTTTTTTAAATCGCATTGCACCACAATGCATGGTCGTAGGCTACCACACGATGTGGTGCAATACAAGGCACATGCAATTACTGGGTACATTGGAGTCCCTATAAGGATGCCCACACACCTTACGATAATCATCCGATAATCGCGGGAAATCCCGCGATCGTACGATTATCGTAAGGTGTGTGGAAGGCGTGCGACCTCTACTACTGTAAGGTCGCATGACTTTTCATGTTCGAAAACCCGCCGAGCATCGTCCGATGTTTGGCGGGTGTGTAGCATGTTCGTGCGATAAAAGCCGGACGGGGCGGTGTGCGCAAGCGCACACTGCCCGTTCGGCATTGCAGTCATCGGAAGCCCGCCCCTCAGGGGGGCGCGGCTTGCGATTATCGCAAGTACGATCTGCCTGTCCAAGACTTTTGTCCTGCGATGGTTGTAAGGTGTGTGCCAGCATAAGAAACAATGGCACCACAGCGCACCTAACATTGCAACGTGCGATGCAGGATCACATGCGGCATCACACATACTCCTGTATCGCAAAGATGTGAACACTTACCTTAAACGGTTACTTTAAGGGTTCACATTTTTGCATGCGGCTGTAAAAAACTTTAGGTTTTTATCAGTACTGCATTTTTTTTTTTATTATTGATCTGAACAGATAAATTCATGTGATCTCTACAGTTGCCTAGAGTCCCATGATGCTAGAATGCAGGTGGCTTCTTGCTGCCAATTATCCTCGGTGTTCGGTCCAGGAGGGAGGAGCCACTTAGTGGCTAGGGTTTCCACTTGTCCAGGATTCACCTGGACAGTCTAGGTTTTGTATGATGTGTCCGGGTTTTTTATTGCACCTTAAACCCGAACACAAGATGTCAGGCAGACAGGGGCAAACAAAATTAAGATAGGAGCTACTGGCCCCCCACTGAAAATAGTCTCGACTGCGATATTTACATATTAATGGGTGTTGCTATTTACATATGAATAAGCCACAACTCATTCTCCCAAACAAATTTCCGTGCGCCGCCAGTGTTCATGTTTCACTGGATGAAAAGTTGGCAGTGCCCCTTATTGCCTGGATGCAGGTGACATGAGCTGCCTAGAGTCCCCTGTTGCTAGGATGCAGGTGACCTGAGCTGCCTAGATTCCCCTGTTGCTAGGATGCAGGCGACCTGAGCTGCCTAGAGTCCCCTGTTGCTAGGATGCAGGCGACCTGAGCTGCCTAGAGTCACCTGTTGCTAGGATGTAGGCGACCTGAGCTGCCTAGAGTCACCTGTTGCTAGGATGCAGGTGACTTGAGCTGCCTAGAGTGCCCTGTTGCTAGGATGAAAGCCCAATCTGCCTAGAATTTCTCATTGCTAGGATGCAGTCGGCTTGAGCCTCCTAGCAACCAACAGGGCACCTTTACACTATACGCTCTATGTGTGTAAATGTTGCACTTACACATTTGCTGAATGTCAGATTCACTGGTTTATAATTATGCCCCCAAATCTCAGTGTGACATTATTCTGGGCCCCATGTATCAGTGTGACATTATTCTGGGCCCCATGTATCAGTGTGACATTATTCTGGGCCCCATGTATCAGTGTGACATTATTCTGGGCCCCATGTATCAGTGTGACATTATTCTGGGTCCTATGTATCAGTGTGACATTATTCTGGGCCCCCATGTATCAGTGTGACATTATTCTGGGCCCCATGCATCAGTGTGACATTATTCTGGGCCCCATGTATCAGTGTGACATTATTCTGGGCCCCGTGTATCAGTGTGACATTATTCTGAGCCCTGTGTATCAGTGTGACATTATTCTGAGCCCTGTGTATCAGTGTGACATTATTCTGGGCCCCATATATCAGTGTGACATTATTCTGGGCCCCATGTATCAGTGTGACATTATTCTTGGCCCCGTGTATCAGTGTGACATTATTCTTGGCCCCGTGTATCAGTGTAACATTATTCTGGGCCCCATGTATCAGTGTAACATTATTCAGGGCCCCATGCATCAGTGTGACATTATTCTGGGCCCCATGTATCAGTGTGACATTATTCTAAGTGTCCTTTATTAGATGCCATATATCCTCATGTCAGGGCCTGGAGTGCCATTGGTGAGGATTTACTAAAAGGAGCAGTGGCTGTTTATGTAAAAAAAGTGTTCATATTAGTGTTATATTAGTGTTAGTGTAAAGTGTTATATTAGTGTTTGTAAAGTGTATATTCACATAGCTTAGTAAAGAGGATGAAGCTAAAATTTGTGCAATTTCCTAAACATTCCTTCATTCCCATATAAATATTTAACTTAAAGCAAGGAATTTTAGTGGTCGGAGTCTATTTATAAATGTCACCCTTTTTTCAGAAGGCTAGTCTAGCTCTCTTTTTCATAGTATCAGTTTCACTTATTTTTTTTCTTTTAGTTCCTCAGGGCAGCCTGTCCATCTTTGAGTTATTCCCGACATTGAATGGCGGTCTGGAATGACACAAATTCTCCATGAAAGATTTGAATTTCCTGTGACCCCCGCGTCATTGTGCACATACTTCTCAGCATGCACCTGGTGAGAGCCCCGAAATAGCTTCTGCCTCCCAGTCATAGGTGGGTCAGCCGTTCACAAGACTGATCGGAGCTGACATGGTGATTGTGTTGGTTGTGGGATTAACTTCTCCTTCAACCTCAGCAAACAAATATATCTCTTTATTGGTGGATGCAAATTTTTCTTGAGCCTTAATGCTCGCAATTTCCAGCAGCTGGACTAGAACCAGGACAAGGTCCTCTGGCACCGAAGGCGAGGATGCCAAAAAGTGTGCTCTGTAATTCGGTGCTGCAAAAACTACACACAACATATAGCAAAAAAAAAAGCCGCTATGGGAATGAAAGAGTTAACTCCACGGGGCATCACTAATTTATGCGACTGCGCGGAAGTGGGCCTTAATGCTGAGTTGCCGCATTTATGCTGTACATCACCGTGTTATTCTGCAGGCACGCTCAGCCGGCACTAGGGATCCTGTCTGCTCCTCGGAACAAGGACATGCCATAGGCACTTCCACTCAATCAGCTGCGGACTGGGCATTTCCCACCCCAAAGCTACATTTGAACAAAGGGGCAGGATACTTATGCTGATGTCATTGATCTTATATGGCCACATAGCCATAATAGGTAGATAGTATTTACCAAATATAGGCATGTAGCCATATAAGGTCAATGATGTCAACACATCACGCCCCTTTGCTGATGTCAAGCTGCAGGCAGGAAATTCCCCACCCGCAGGTAAATGGGCCGCACAAAGGACCGGGAGGAGGTCATTCCGTTCTCAGTTCCAGGTGATATCACTACTTTTATTTAGCAAAAGCTGAACACCAAAGTGAACCACAAATATGCATGTGAACACACACAAATAGGTGCACTGGGGTGTGTTGGGTTGGTCCTTCTCTCAAAAAGAAAGGTCTTATCCCTGACCCCCCCCAGGACTCAAGCCTCCTGAAAGGGGCAGAACACTCTGGGCTACCTAGCCAAAGCCAGGTGGACCCCACTCCTCATGGTCAGCCAAGGCCAACCACTGAGTAGTGGTTTGGGGAATCACCTAAAAGAGAGACCACCCGGAGAGGAAGCAACCTAAGGTCCACATGGGTCATCCAATGAATTGAAATAAAATGGTGAAAGTTCACGGACATAGTAAGAGAAAAAAAATAGATGCCAGTGTGCGCTATAAAGGCTAGACCCTGAGACCTTGTATGGAAAATCCCCCCGGTCTTAGCCAACAGGCCTAGCCCAAGAGACCTAATGAATGGTGCATAAAAAAAGCTGGTAATGTAGTGGCCTATTGTCATGTGCAACTCCGTGGGGGTGCTTGACTTTGTGGGCTTCCAGCTTCCCATGGCCGGACCAAGCAGACCCCTTCAAATCAAAAGGCACTGAGCCCTTCAGGATTCCCATGCTAGTGAAATACTCCTGACCCCCAGTTTACACAGTGGGTGCTGAATTCAGTTTCCTAACCCATGCAGGGACCCCTCAGGACCCCCATCATACCGGGTAGAGTACTCTGCAGCCAGCCCTTGTGCCAAAAGGCAAGGATAGCATCACATTTCCTTACCTGGTCACTGATAAGAACAGATACTACACTTGGGGGCTAATTTATGAATGTTCCCCTAGGCATCAGAGTTTCCGAATTTGAACACAAACGAATCAGAATGTTCATTTAACGAAAATTCGGATTCATCCGAATCTCGTTCAAAACTAAACTAAGTCGGACATGTGACCATTCTCTGGTAAATTATTATTTTTTTTTTCTTCGGATAAGAAATCAGAAAAAAATAAGTATTGATACCGGTGCTTCCGCTGGCATGGAGCCGGCTTTGCGGGCAAGCAGGAAGCCGAGCAGCGGGTAATGACATGCCGCCCGCTTCCTGATTGCCCGGAAAGCCGGCTCCATGTTGTTTGGCTGGCTTGATTGTGATTGGACGGGAAATTGGGTTCCAATCAGGAGGCTGGGCGGCTCACGGCTTTCTGATTGGCTAAATAGCCGGTTTCCCGGCCAATCACAATCAAGCCGGCCTAACAACATGGAGCTGGCTTTCCGGGCAATCAGGAAGCAGGGTGGTATGCCATTACCCACCGCCTGGTTTCCTGATTGCCAGGAAGCCTCTTCGATGTCGAACAGCGCGTTCCTTGCTGATTGGCTGGATAGCCAGCTTCTGAGCCAATCAGGAAGCCGGGAGTCGGGTGGTTACTCGCCGCCCAGCTTCCTGATCGCACGGGAAGCTGGCTCCATGTTGCCTTCTGGCACTGCCGGCCAGAGGAAATCTTCTTCTGACCGGAAGTTCCGGTAACGAGGAAAGTATCGGGGGATGAGGGTGAGTACTCACCCAAATACTCATTATCGGCACCGATACCGATACTAGTATCAATATCGGTGCATCCCTAGTGAAAATAAAGGAATAACAAGGCAAATAAAATGCGGCCCGCCATATATAAGGACGGGTAAACGGGCAATATATGACATTTTTTTGGGGGGGTTTAGATAAACTTTAACACTATAAGCGTGAACATTGCTTTCTGTCTGGAGCCGTGGAGAGATCAGACATGTAAATGAAGGGAGATCACATCGGAGTTATTTCTCAATCCGCACTGGATGAACCATCTTGCCTGTTACTCAGAGGAGATAACACCGGCTGGGTGTAATGTGTCTGTACTGCTAACATCAATTATCATCTGAGGCCTGCACACAGCTCACATAATTATACCTTATACTGAGGCAGGTAAATGCTTATTTTAAGGGATCTATTGTGTTATTGGACTGTAAACATCTTCCTGAGCACAGATGTTGTTTAATAAACTTGTCATCAGTCTTCTCACTTTATGAAAGGATGCGGCATGCCGGTACAAATAGATAGATAGATAGATAGATAGATAGATAGATAGAGAGAGAGAGAGAGAGATAGATAGATAGATAGATAGATAGATAGATAGATAGATAGATAGATAGATAGATAGATAGATAGATAGATAGATAGACTTTGGTCAGGGTGTGAGAAACTTCCGTCTCCATCCTCTGGCTCTGACTAATGTGTGCACTTGAGCACTAAATTTCGTGTAACAATTATGTAATTATGTAAAAATATTGCTAAGCGTAGGCACAAGCTCAACAAAAAGAGAAAAATTAACTTGATGGAAAGAGAGAGAAAAATGATAAGAGAGAGAGATGGTGAGAAAGATACTGATGGTTTTATGTACATACTTATATATATATTAGGGATGCACCGATACTAGTATCGGTATCAGTGACAAAGTGTTGGGTACTCGTGAAAATGCCCCAATGCTAAACGCCAATACCGGCACTTTACATTTTTTAATAGTTTTGGCTGACTGAGGTCCTGCGCTTGCTGGGGACCTCGGCAGCTATCTGGGGGACCTTGCGGCGGCTCTCTTCCCTGGATCCTGACTCTGGATGTCCCGAGATGCGGCTCCGGAGTTCTGGGCTTTGGCTGATCACTTGCTCGGTGTGGGATTTACGGGTCCCTGGAAATAAACAAGATAGATAGATAGATAGATAGATAGATAGATAGATAGATAGATAGATAGGAAGATAGATAGATAGATAGATAGATAGATAGATAGATAGATAGATAGATAGATAGATAGATAGATAGAGACATAAATATAGATATGTTAATGAGTCCAAAAGTCCAATGGAAGAGATATGAACATCAAAGCTCACAGCCTTTAGACATTTAAAAAATATAAAACCATGTAGACCCTTCTAGAGATAGCCTACAAGAAGATGAGGCGAGGGCTGCAGGGGACCGAAGAGAAGACCAACATCGCCAGCACTCAAACCAACAAGAGGTATCACTAGTTTCCAACTTTATATAATTCCTCAGGAATTGATTGATTGATTGATAGATTTGGTTAGGGTGTAAGCTTCCCAGTATAGTACTTTTTGTGTACATGTATTGCAGTTCCCTCTCCGGCCTCTTCCCTAAAGTGGTCCTGTCAGGTATCTGTATAACTAAGCATTCATTTTTCACCTAATAATTATTTAAGGATATTGCTTGGTGTGTTTTATAAACAGGGACTCCCCACAATAAAAATATGTTTTTCTGTTTATAAAACATGACTATAAGTAATGAGCACATGCACTGACAGCCTGTAATATGTTACATACATGAGTCTATTCAGCAAAACATGCAAGGAGCAGAAACCCGCAGCAACCAATCACGTTTCAAGATCGCACCCAGCATGCGTGTTAATGGCTTTGGTGAAGGTTGATGGGAGAGTCTCCAGATACTTCTTGAACAGCTTTATCTCAAGAAACGTATATCTCAGACCTTCTCACTCTGGAACTCTGTAGATCTGGTTTGAACAGACAGACAAGGAGTGGGGAGAAGTCATTCCTTTGAGTCATTCAGATGTTTGTACATTTTCCGCTTGAGCTACAGAGCTCTCTAAACAACAGGCTTTTATCAAGAGAGTTGATAAAAAAATACCCTGGGAAACTCTGAAAAGGAGACTGGGAATGTTAGAGAATGATACTGGTGTCATCACGTCTCCAATGCTTTGTGCTTGGGGGACCAGCCAGACCAGAAATGAAGAGTACTCTGCTCATCCGGTGTCTGGCCTGAAGATATCTGACAAAAGGGAAGTTTAGAGTAAAACATTTGAAAAAATACATCCAAGGAGTCTCCAGTGGAAAAGACTGGGATAGGAGGGCGGACGGGTAGGAAGCATTCTTCTCACTGAGCACCAATGTAGGAAGCATTGTCCCAATGAGCACCAATGTAGGAAGCATTGTCCCACTGAGCACCAATGTAGGAAGCATTGTTCCCGCTGAGCACCAATGTAGGAAGCATTGTCCCACTGAGCACCAATGTAGGAAGCATTGTTCCCGCTGAGCACCAATGTAGGAAGCATTGTTCCCGCTGAGCACCAATGTAGGAAGCATTGTTCCCGCTGAACACCAATGTAGGAAGCATTGTCCCGCTGAGCACCAATGTAGGAAGCATTGTTCCCGCTGAGCACCAATGTAGGAAGCATTGTTCCCGCTGAGCACCAATGTAGGAAGCATTGTTCCCGCTGAGCACCAATGTAGGAAGCATTGTCCCGCTGAGCACTAATGTAGGAAGCATTGTTCCCGCTAAGCACCAATTAAAAAATAATAAAATAAAAACGTAGTAAAAAAAAAATGGATAAAAAGTTAAATAAAATAAATAAAAATTCATAATAATCATTATTATTATTATTATTCCGCACAGCCAAACCTGTATGGGGTCCCATGATTTTAACTGGTGGCCCTGCCTCCTGGGATTACACACATGCACTACCCTGGTAACTGCCAAGGCCCCGACATTTTTCTATGGGGGGCAGAGTGGGGAACCCTTCATGGTTTCTTGCACCGGGGGCCCTGAGGTTTCTAGTTACGCCTCTGAACAGACCCATGTTAGTCTATAGGCAGGCGGATGTAAACAGACATGCATCCTTTTACATCCTATGACCTCCGATCAGCCACGTGTAAAGGGCAGGACACAGACCCGACTAGCCGAGCTCCCGGTCAGATCCACCTGGAAAACTGACACTGATGGGAATATTGTACCAAGGAAAAGTTGTTGATTTTCAGAGCCTCGTAATTTGCTCATCAGTTGGCCTAGAAAATGTAAACCTGAGCTCCAGTTAAAGGGCTACATACACAGATATTATGCATGTATCGATGCCGATTTACCTGCCAAAGAATTTGTAATTCTGTCCACACAGTCCTGAGATTTAAACAGCTCTGCAACACAGCACCACCCTGTCTAACAGGACAGGAGACCTAATTTTCTCAGTTGCAGTTCAATAACACTTGCAGGTCCTGTCTCTCCCCCAGACTGTGACAGAACAGAGAAAGGATAAGTAGCAGACCGGTGAGCTCAGCTCCCTGTCACTCTGCTCTCTCCTCCTATCACAGCAAGCCGTGTAACTACCTGAATGTGACCTGGTATCGGCCTCTTGCATTCCCTGTACAGCAGAGCTCAGAGTAGAAAATAGAAGCAGCACAAGCACGTTCGCTGCTTCTTCCTATTCTACTCTGAGCTCTGCTGTAGTGGGAATGCAAGAGGCCGATGCCAGGTCACATTCAGGTAGTTCCATTTCGTGCAGTGTAAGGAGCATGCTGATAGGAGGAGAGAGAACAAGGTGACAGTGAGCTGAGCTCATCAGTCTGCTGATAATAGAGCTGCATTCATTTGTGTCTTTTACATCTGCCTGGAGTTCAGCTTTAAGTATTCATCAAAATTTCCAGAAAGTGCCATTCTTGGGAAACTACATTTTGTGCTGACCTCGATGACATTGCCAAACCTGACCGTGTGCCGCGTGTGTGACTGCGAGCTGCAACATCGCCGGGTTTATTACTCTATAATACCCCCATCACCCGCCACACATAAATCTTTACAGGCAATTCCCTTTATACTCACTATACCTCGTGCACATGTGACGGCTGTAAATCCTCTGCACAGGCACCATAGTCCAATATGTGTTCTGCATATTTGCAAGTTTAAGTCTGCTGAGACCTCTGTACAAGAAAATCTCAAGGTGACACTTTCATGTTGATGTACTAAAGGAGTCAAGGCTGATCATGTAGCACAGTGAATGGCCACCTTGCAATGTGTACCTTGGTACATACAGTGAAGCTGTATTCACTTTAAATGCCCACTCATGTGCATGGGAAATGAATAAAGCTTGCACGTGATTGGCTAATCAATATAAACACATCTTCATCTCATTCACTAAGCTCAGTGAACATTCACTTTGCACATTGAACATGCTTTATGCCTTCAGTAAGTCAGCCCTAATGCCTCAAATGTACCCAGGGCCTTCCCTTTCATGAGGCAGCCTGAGGCTTTTGCCTCAGGTGGCATCTCTTTGGGTCATATGGGGAAGGGCAGCAGGCAGAGCAGCATGGGCACAATATTTGTGCCACCCCTTTCCATCCAGAGCATCCCAGGTTGCTAAGAGCCAGGCAGGGAGACGTATAAGGGCCATACACATCTCCCCACCCAGCTCTCAACAATCTGAAACCCTCTGTCCAGCGTCCCGCCCAGCTCCTGGCAACAAGTGATGTCATTGGTTGCCAGGAGCATCACTGGTTACCAGGAGCTGGGCAGGACACCAACCAGAGTGATACCTACCACTCCATCCTCGGGGCTAGATCCCGCACAACCGCCCCCCACTCCCACAGCCAGAGCATCCATCTCATACAACCGCCCATGCCTTCCCCCTGAAACAGCTGGAGTGTCCATCTGGCCCCAATGACCCATCTCATGCACCACCTTAGGCGGCAAAAATGCTAGGGACACTACTGAATGTACCAGCAGCCAGCTGGGGCTGAAATAATACGATTGGACATTCACCATGCAAAAGTTGAACATTCAGCCATTCTGTACTTAATGTGACATCGCAGATTTCTACTGATTTGATTGGCTATGAATTTATGGAGTATCTTTATGTGAATAAACAGTTTACTATCAAAGTAAAATATATTATTTAGTTACCTGCAGTGATATGTGCTCGCACTATACCAAAATGAATAGTGAATAAAAGATATCACACACAAAAAAAATCACATTTGAAGAAAAAAGTACAATTCAATGTTAAAAAGATTCCCACAAAACATGATATCTCTTCATGTAAATCATTCTCACTGACTTTTAGGTGCAATCTCTAAAAATAGATCGCCGTCTGCCACCAGCTGGTAGACAAACTCACCAAATAAAGGCGACCTTTGCCATATTGGGTCTCTCTGGCCGTGGAGACTTGTCCAGGATCATCCAGCTGATATGTTATGTCTAGACTTTTTGTTATCACTGTATTTGTATATTTTTCCTCACATTATTATTTTTTTGCATATCATTTATTGACTGTTATTTCTGGTATTGCGGGGGGCGCTGCTGTGTTTGTAACTTTATGAATTTCTGAACATTTTGCCAGCCAAAAATTGGCCAGTCTATGGAACACTGCAAATTGAATTCAAAGATTGCTCATTAAGAGAAGACAGATCCCAGGCAAAGACCTTGGATGAGGCAGCCGGGACGAGCATTCGTGTTTATGCGCCCCATGTCTGTGTGCCTTGCCTGGGGAGTGGTTGGCTTATGTGTGCAAGTCTGACCTGTTATTTGGCAAAACATATGTTATTCTGGCACTAATATGTCCTGACAGTGAGAACTACTTAGAGCAGAGCTATGTGAAGTACCTGCATACCTCTATCTATACTCTGTTGGAGAAAGAATCACCTTATGAAGCCAGATGACGTCACACTTTGGATTACACCTCCATCATTGTATCTGCAGAAGAGCACAGCACTTTTTGATCTTAAATATTTTAATCTTACTGATATCAAGTCTATTTAGCTGTATGCTGAATAACCATCACCCACTAATAAACTCTGCCACACAAACATTCCATGGAATACGGGTGGGAGGGAAGGGAGCGTCACGGGGAGGTGCTTCTGAGGAGGCAACACCAGTATATTTAGCCTTTACACTATGCGCAAACTACAACCAGCTTTTTTAAGCCAGTAGGAGGTCTCCTAATATAATACCTCAAGAATGCAGTCCAGAGCATCAGTAAACTGAGTCACTGAATGGAGGGCAGCAGTAACCAATCAGGAAGCTATCTCTATGCAGGTACCAAGTTGACCTGCTTAACTAAAAAAAATAAAAAAAATGGTCCCACCCCACAATCTCCTACACCCTCTTAAAAGTGGGCTCACCAATGAAATCCACACTGGACAGGATGTCTGTAGGTTGAGATACAATGTAGGCTATCCAAGGAAGGTGAGAGGACCAATTTCACCAGTTTACCATACAGTGAGCATAACCCAATATTCTTCTAATAATAATTTAGGTCAGCCATGATTTACCGATTACTAGCCTGTATCACAAGCTTTGTTCTCCGTTTTTTCTGCACCTTCTGCCATAAATGGATCCCATTACCGTTGCCAAACTTTCCAGAAAAATATGGAGTACACTGTCCTATGATAGGAGAGAATCGCATGCTGTTTGCCAGGGTAACTTGTATGCTGCCCCCTGGCTGGTGGGACATTTCATGGTACTTATGGAGATCAAGACAATTTTCCAAAATGAGGGGACTGTCCTGCAGTATTAGGGACCCTTGAAAGCTACTGCAGGTTTAACTATTCCACCAACTGGACTGGTTTACTGAATTTATCAGAGGAATGCAAACATTTGATCACACCACATCTGCTGACTTTCTTGAGTAGAAGATTTATTTTCTTGAGTTAAAGTGGGTAGACCATAAACACTTTGCAGGTGACAGCACATTGAAGCATGCTGAGATTACAGAATTTTGCACACACTGTGGTTTAGTGGGTTTTTCTGTGTAGCTAGTCATACAGCAAACCTGTCCTGAGAGAAATACGATGAGGGGTGAGAAATACAATGAGGGGTGAGAAATACGATGAGGGGTGAGATAAACAATGAGTGGTGAGAAATACAATGAGGGGTGAGAAATACGATGAGAGGAGATCTACACATTGGTCCTAAAGAGGAACACGTATGGAAGAAAAACCAATGGGGACAGTGTTTGGGTCCTGAGGGGACTTATGATCTCCAGATGAGGTACAGTTGGGTGCTATGCATGTGAACACTTGATGCCAGCAATAACGGGACCGAACAGAAAATCTACAATCTTCTAAGGCACTAATCTCAGCAACTTCAGGCACCTGGAAAAGCAGCTTGGAGGATTAATGAAGTCTAGTAAGGAGGTCAAAGTTATATATAGCGACCTGAGAAGTGTGTGACACCATCCCAGCCTCTTATCTTATTAAGTACAAGGAGACAGCTCATAATCCTCCTGCTATGCATAGGAACCAGCACTATAACTTCAAAGCCAGTTCCATCCAAAACCGATATCAGATATGGGTGGTAAACAGTCCACTAATATCTCTAAGAGGCCCCCAATGTGAGCCTTCCATGCAGCTGTTTGTGTCTTCAGTCTTCAAGGAAACCCATGATGATGGTTTTACTCTTTTCTTGGTAGTCTTCCCATAAAGGGTCTATGTATAGCCATCTTGTTTGCTCTCCAGGTAGACTGCTAAATACTCAGCTGACTCATATCCCCGAAAGCTGTTCTACTTGCCAAAGGATCTGTATTCTTGTCCATCCAGACCCAGGGATTTAGGCTGCTCTGCCCCACAGCACATCGCTGTCTATTAACATGCTCTTTTGTTTCAACATACCTTATTGGCTCCTTGTGCTACTTCTCCTTCCCCCTGTCTGACCTCTGCTGAACAGTCTGTAGAGTAGACTACAAGATGCTAACACCAAGCTATACAGTTTATACTGCACATACCAATCAGCCATTACATTATGACCACCCACCTAATACTCAGTAGGTCCACTTTGCCACCAAAACAGCCCTGACCCATCTAGGCACAGACTCCACTAGACCTCTGAAGGTATGCTGTTGTATCTGGCACCAAGCTGTCAGTAGCAGAATCTTTAGGTCCCATAAATTGTGAGGTGGTTCCTCCATGGATTGGACTTGTTTTTCGAGAACATCCCACAGATGCTTGATTGGATTGAGATCTGAAAAATTTGAAGGCCAAGTCATCACCTCAAACTTGTTGTTGTGTTCCTCAAACCATTCTTCAACCATTTTGCATTGTGGCAGAGCACGTAAGCCACTGCCATCAGGGAATACCATTCCCATGAAGGGGTGTACTTGGTCAGCAACAATGTTTGCTGGTAACTGGTAAGCTGCAATATATTCATTTTTTTTTTATTTTGGGCTTAAAAACGTCTTAAATGCTGCCCCTGCAACCTTGCTACCCTAGGAACAAACCCACAACTTCGATGTAGTAAATCTCAGATACCCCTCAGATATAGATAATTGTATACATGTTGTGTAATATCTTTCTCTGGCTTATATAAAAAAAAGTCATGTGAACAAATTATATATATATATATA
>NW_017306553.1:793593-861029 GCF_000935625.1 Nanorana parkeri
TATATATATAATATATAGAGAGATGTTTGCCCCCCTCCCCCACTCCGCCCCCTTGCAGTCCTTGGCTCCCTGCCTAGCCACAAATCCAGGCCTGAAGGTATTAAATGGATCCTTGCTATTACAATCAGAACTCACTACTTCCAAAACTGTGCCCACTGTGTGTAAAATGAAGCCTTTGGCCCACTGTCTGCAATGTGCATGTTATGTCGTGAAGAAATCTGGCTGGACATAATCTTAATCTTAACTTTATTTTAACCTAATCTTTGTAAATCCAAGAAGTGGTCATGCCAATTTTCTCCCCATCAGAAAGCATTGTCCTTCTCCATAGACAGCAGTGCCCCTTAGAGGGGAGACTGAGAACTGCTACATTGTATTGCGCATATACACTATACCACTAGGTGGTTTGCAAAGACTGAAAAATAGTATATATATATATCCAATGTACAAAACCTATTTATTGTAACTATATTGTGCAGATTTATTGTTTTTTTTTTTAAACCTGATTGGGCAAAATGTTTTAAGTGTCCAGGCCAGCAATGGGGGTGTCATGCATCCAGGACAGTAAGGGTTAACAATGCTGGAATTATTTGGGATATGTGTGTTTCTATCCGTCTCTCAATTCCTTTCCTCGCCAGGAAGGAAGCATCTACTTTCCTCCTGCATCCCTGGCTGGTATGGCGATGCTGACTTGTGCGTTTCAGCGGTGTTCAGGGGAAGTCATAGATTTCAAATGGATGAATCAGTTTTTTTATCTCTGGCTCCATGGAGGAGGTGTTGGGGAAGGAGGGACAGATGTTTCCTTGTCTCCTGTCACCTCTTCCTATGTTGCAAAAGAAGCTTATTGCAGACATTTACATTTGTAAACATGTTTCAACATCCCTGTCTGGACAAACTGGTTACAAAGCAGTTTAATTTCTACTGTACATAGAGAGCTGGGAATGGGCAATTAACAATTTTATGGCACCATCCTATGTGCACACAGCTCGTGACTTCTGATCGGTGTTCGTCACAGTGATGTAGCTGCATTCCCACTGGGCCAAATATAAATGTTGGAGCCTATATCTGCCCTACAATAGGCTTCCCTTCCCACCCCATGGCACCCTTCTACTCTGAGCACCCTTTACGTTTGTTATTGCCCTTCCCCATACCATCACCTTTACCTTCCCTCCCCTCAATGGACACCCTTACACTCATTACTGCCCTTCCCCTTACCATTACCTCTACATTCCCTACTGCCCCTCCCCTTGCTGGACAGCGTTATACTCATTACTGCCCTTCCCCTTACCATCACCTCTACCTTCCCTACTGCCCCTCCCCTTGCTGGACAAAGTTATACTCATTACTACCCTTCCCCTTACCATCACCTCTACCTTCCCTACTGCCCCTCCCCTTGCTGGACAACGTTATACTCATTACTACCCTTCCCCTTACCATCACCTCTACCTTCCCTACTGCCCCTCCCCTTGCTGGACAACGTTATACTCATTACTATTTACTACCCTTCCCCTTACCATCACCTCTACCTTCCCTGTTGCCCCCTCCCTTTACTGGACACGCCTGTCCTCTTTAATGCTCCCCCTTTACTTGGTACCTCTACCATTCCCACTGCCCCTCCCCTTACTGACCACTTGGGATGAGGTTCGAGTTTGGCGCTACTATGGGTAACGAAGTTCATAAATTCACACAAGTTTGCGTATTGTGAACTGTTGGTTGAAAACTTTGCAGGTTCGCTTCCAGAAATAAGGAACAACTTAGAATGCAGTGTATAGCCTTTACCCCTGATCAACACAAGGGGAAATACCCCTTCAATAAAGGGGGTGGGGCTCACAGCACCCATATTGTCAGTGTGTGTAACTATTAAAGAGAGCTGACAATTCTGTTTAGGGAGGTTTTTCTTTTGCCATTGGTACATGTCCCCTGTGGCAGTTTCCAGCTTCCCATGACAATATTTTTGCAAAGTTGTTCACAAACTTTACCCGGGCAGATCCACTCATCCCTACTGAGCACCCCTACTCTCTCTACTGCAATAAAAGACGAACCAGAAAATGGTAAGCGCACTAGTAGTGGTGTGAATATGAATATTAGTTGTGGTGATTGGTGTGCTGTCTCCTTTAACAGGAAGAGTAACCCTGTATACAGAACAGTCAACAGGAAAACAAAAGGAGAGCTACTACTACTCTCTCTACTGCCTCACCTCTTTCTGGACACCTCTACACTCTCTGCTACACCTCCTAATTACAAAGTACCCCTAATCTCTCTACTGCCCCTTCCCTTTACTAATCACCCCCCAGTCTCTCTACTGCCCCTTCCCTGTATTAAGCACCCCTACTCTCTCTAGTGCCCCTCCTAATTAATGAGCACCCCTATTGTCTCTACTGCCCCTTCCCTTTACTGAGCACCCCCACTCTTCCAACTACCCCTCCACTTACTGGATATCTCTACACTCCCTACTACCCCTCCTACCTACTGAACACCCCTACACTTTCTACTGCTCTTTCCTGAGCATCCCTACTCTCTCTACTGCCCCTACCCTTACTGGTCACCCCCTAATCTCTCTACTGCCCCTCCTAATTACAGAGCACCCCTACTGTCTCCACTGCCTCTTCCCTTTACTGAGCACCCCTACTCTCCAAATTGTCCCTCCACTTACTGGACACCCCTACACTCCCTACTGCTCCTCCCACTTGCTATATACCCCTATCCCCTCCTTACCAGCCCCTCTTTATTAGGTACCATGTTCTTTACTGGCACTGCTCTGGCCCTCTGAAGATTCCAAGGACAGCTGTGCAGTGAAGGATGTGATTGACATCTCTTTACTTGGCACAATCTGTATAAAGTGTTACTACTTAGGGGACTGGAGGTCTGGGCCCCCATATTACTGGGGGATTGCAACCCATGTGACTTCTGTTTCTACACCATGTATATTTGTAATGCTCTGTACTTGGCCAGTTTGCAACTCTACAAAATAGTATTTTTACACCAGCAGATCAGACACAGGGCGAAAATAAAACTACACTGTTTCCAGTAGTAACTATTCCTGCATCAACCATTGTCTAGTGGGAAATGATTCATTCTCTTTGCTGTGTGCTCTGCTGCCCCCCGTTGCACAGATCAGAAACTTCTTCTATTTGAACGCTAACATAATAAATCAGGAAAAGGTTGTCTGCAATTTAATACAACACAAATCTAAAACACATTCATAGCAAGCTATATTAAGTCTGGGTAGGAATTGTGGTATGTGTAATACACTGCTGCCAAATTCCAGAGAGCACCTCACATGTTCAGGGGAAAGGTCTGCTTATGGAAGTGATTTGCCCAGGGCTCATGCAGACCTGTGCTTTTTTTCAAAAGTCTGCGTTTGGGCTGCTTTGCCTGCCATTAAATGCATCTTGATAGAAACTGCTGCGCCCAAATAAATGCATTGCAAATAGGGTTGCCACTTTTTCTTTAAGCGAAACCCGAACACTCTAGCGACGCATTGACATTTTTTGGGGAGAATGAGTCGCGGCTTGTTCATATGTAAATATCACAGTCAAGACTATTTTCAGTGGGGGGCCAGTAGCCCCTATCTTCATTTTGGTTGACCCTGTCTGCCTGACATCATGTGTCCGGGTCTCAGCTGCCATGAAACCCGGACACAGCTTTCAAAACCCGGACTGTCCGGGTGAATCCCATGCAGGTGGCAGCCCTAATTGCAAAGTAAGTCAAGCGTGGCCCCAGAGCTGTCATCCACACTGACTTGCGTCTGATAAATGCAGGATAACAACGCCTATTTTATCGGCTCTTAGTTCCTCGCTACGTGCTTCAGTATGGTAACCCTAAGGGCCCAGTCACACCATATCCAGTGCATTCCGGCACGGTTCGAGCCTGGAACACACTGGATCGCATAAGCCGTTCTGGGGTGAAAGGGGTCAAGGTGCTGCCATTCATGCCAATGTCGCCAAAGGCACACCCTCCCGCCTGCAGTATTCCCGCCTGGAATTTCACGGATTGCTAAACTATATATAATTCCTAATCATTGATCGACTTTAAACTGGCCAAGAGAAAAAAAACGCAAAATGGTTTTTAAATATTCAGGGACTGTCTCCTAAAATTTGTAGCTTTGTTGCCTTTAAAGGAGAACTGTGAGGTGAGTGCTTTTCACTCACCTCATAGTTCTAGCCGACCTGTGACAATGAGACTGTCACAGGTCGGCTAAGTAGATCGGGAGGTGAGCGAACACATACCGGCGTTCGCTCACCTCTCGATCCTGTCACGGCTCTCTGCCGTGACAGGGGAGGGGCTGGATTCCCCCCTCCCCACTCCGATCCGCCAGTGCTGACTGGTGGATCGGACAGGGGAGGGGGCGGGTACAGCTGGCTCTGCCTCTAGATAGGCAGAGCCAGCTGTCACTCACGCAGCTGGGACGCTGCATGACGGAATAAATGTCAGTCAAAGTACCGCAGCGCTGAATACTGAAAAATGGCCGGGCCAGGAAGGGGGTTTAACACCGCGGATGTCAACTGGTTAAATAAATTTTGTATAGAATGAAAAGAATCTGCTGGTAATGATGAAACACTACAATGAAGACGATAAGGTTCCCCTGCCTGACACAGAGGCGCAGGGAGTTACTTTAATTATAAGCGATCGAAAAGAGCGTCAGACTAAATAGTAAAAGAGTCCTAATTGCTCCCTGTCTGCAGGGTCCTGCACATTCGGCCGCGCTACCATCGTGGGAGGGAGCTCAGGACCGCGAGCCGACTTGCAATTGCGATTTACCGGCGTTAGCTTTGCTACCAACTTAGAGCCTATATAGCAAAGGATGAACCTTTTCTTTAAGTGAAACCCGAACACTCTAGTGACGCGCAGACGTTTATTGGGAGAATGAGTCGCGGCTTATTCATATGTAAAGAGCACCACCCATTCATATGTAAATATCACAGTCGAAATTATTTTTAGTGGGGGGCCAGTAGCCACTATCTTATTTTGGTTGCCCCGTCTGCCTGACATCTTGTGTCCGGGTTTCTGCTGCCATGAAACCCAGACTCACCATTCAAAACCCGGACTGTCCGGGTGAATCCTGGACAGGGGGCAACCCTAGGTGCAGGTTCGCCCGGAGGTGTGTCCCTGTGCCTTTAGGGAGGAATCAGCTGCCTGTCAAGAAAGGGAATTGCTGAGTCCGAATCTGGCAATAACAACAATTTGCATCAGAAAGGAGACTGAGGAAATGCTTCCTCTTGCCTGCAGCAGACTGATGATGTCATCTCAGCCTAGGCACTAGGGTTGCCACCTTTTCTTCCAGCGAAACAAAACACTCTAGCGACGCACGGAAATGGTTTTTGGGGAGAATGAGTCGCAGCTTATTCATATGCAAATAGCGCCACCGATCCATATGTAAATATCACAGTTGAGACTATTTTCAGTAGGGGGGCCAGTAGCCCCCATCTTAATTTTGGTTGCCCCTGTCTGCCTGACATCTTGTGTCTGGGTTTCTGCTGCCATGAAACCCGGACACAGCATTCAAAACCCGGACTGTCCGGGTGAATCCTGGACAGGTGGCAACCCTACTAGGCACAGGACTGGAGCTTATTTTGAATACTGTTGCAGAGGAATGCGTTCATGCGGACTTGTGAAGTAACTGGAAAGTCCACTTTAATCTTGACAATAATAAATCGTGCGTACCTCTGGCGGTACCCAGGCAGTGGCAGCGGGCTGCATTATAATATCACTTGCCAATCGGCTGGTATAATGAGAGGGACGTGAGCATTAAGCGGGATTAATGGTCTATTATGCCGGGTCTCCGGGGGACGATGAAGGCCATAACCATTTCCAGAATAATCTCACGCTCAACGCCAGCCCTGCGCGACATCTCATGCACGTAGAATACACAAAGCTCGGGGCGAGACCGGACTCGTGTCGCTGCATCCAAAACTTTTCGTCACCTGCGCTGGGAATGTGACAGCTGAAATCTGATTGGTCAATGTAAATGAAACAGGAGATCTAATAGTTCTTTACAAAGATCGGCAACCATTGAGGATTTCCTGGGCCCCAAACACTCTGGATGGTCATGCGTGATAATAATTCTAACGGCGCTGAGCGGTAAAGACAGGAACGGAGGAGGAAATCCGGGGAAATATATAAAACTCTCTTTGGTCAATTTTACATATAAAAGTGACGCTATTCCTTTAGCTCCCATTCACATCTGTGCGTGCGTAGATGCGCGTTTTGGTGCTCATTGCTGCAGCGCCCCAAAATGCGGCTAGGTTTGTATGGTTGGCTGCGGTACCATTCATTGTCAATGGCACCCCGTCGCACCTTGCTGCACCATGCACTTTCATGTGGGTGAAACCCCATAGGGCTCATGGTGACCCTTAACCTATAATGCTCATTGTGACCCTTACCCTACAGGGCTCATTGAGATCCTTACCCCACAGGGCTCATTGAGATCCTTACCCCATAGAGCTCATGGTGACCCTTACCCCACATGGCTCATGGTGATTTTACCCCATAGGGCTCATCTTGACCCTTACCCCACAGTGATCATTGAGACCCTTACCCCACAGTGCTCATGGTGACACTTACCCCACAGGGTTCATTGTAACCCTTACCCCAGAGGGCTCATTGTGACCTTTACCCCGCAGTGCTTATGGTGACCCTTACCCCATAGGGCTCATGGTGATCCTTACCCCACGGGGCTCATTGTGACTCTTACCCCACAGAACTAATTTTGACCCTTACCCCACGAGGCTCATTGTGACCCTTACCCCACAGAACTAATTTTGACCCTTACCCCACAGGGCTCATTGTGACCCTTACCCCACAGAACTAATTTTGACCCTTACCCCACAGGGCTCATTGTGACCCTTACCCCACAGAACTAATTTTGACCCTTACCCCACAGGGCTCATTGTGGCTCCTACCCCCATAGAGCTCTTTGTGACCCTTACCCCATAGGGCTCATTGTGACCCTTACCCCCATAGGGCTCATTGTGACCCTTACCCCATAGGTTCATTGTGACTTATATGGAGGTCTGACTGAGCTTTGGGTACAGTGACTGGAGTGCAAAGCAAAGTGCATGTTTATCAACGATTACGAGAGGCCATCCCAGCGTTTTAAGCTTTATCCCTGAATAATGCATGTAAACATGCGTCTCATAGCTATGGGACCAGAAATGCTCAATTCTGCCTTTATAAGAAGCTCATGTACCTTGTCGAGCTTCAAGCGACAGACGACACAACGCTCAGAAGTGAACAGGCACCATGTTAAATGATGGGATTCTTCATATTGAGCGTTGAAACGCTTCAAACTGCCCAGGTGTGATCGGGGTCTTATTGTGCTTTAAGAAGCCCGTTCATATTGAAGGGGGCTCAGCGTACCAAAGCAGCTGCATGCCACACTTTTCTCAATGCGACGCAAACATTGTTCACACCTTTGCGCTCCTGTGCGTTTCAATGCATGTGTGTTGCGTGAGTGCTATTCAAAATGAATGTCAGTACACTTGTTGCTGTGCGTTTTCAGTAATCCGCGTTTTTGCAGTGCGTTAACACAATGCATTGGTGTGAACGAGCCCTAAATCTTTTTTGTGAATTGTATTTTTAGCACTGCACTGTTTATATGGAATCATTTGTTGCAAATGATATATGACTTAGTGTGAATAAAAGTGAAGACGTTTTCAGCCTATTATCTTTTTTGGGAATGATGGATATTATCCCGGTGATCCCGGCTCTGCACTCCACACACAGCACAGGAGAGCAGAATGACTGGCAGGCTGAATGATGAGCAGCACAGTGCTACGAAACTACATTTCCTAGTGTCCCCTGCGACTGGGGGAGGGGCATGTCTTGGGCATGTGGTCAGGGTCACATGACAGGAAAGATGGCTGCTCTGCAGGAGAGTGAGTTCACTGCACTGCAACTGTTGTTAAAGGTGAGTGTGAGAGCCGGGAGGAAATGATACAAAGTATATCCTGTGATACATTGTGTACACTGACAGCACTGAGATCATCTGTACATACACTGACATAGCAAGAAGATCATATATACACACACACACATATATATATATATATATTAATATTCATTCACTGTACATACACTGATGAGAAGTTTATTTCTGGAAGTTGTTTCTCTTTTTGAAGAACATATTTATCAAATGTATTTTCTATTTATTATTATAACAGTAAACAGACACGGATGGAGCTCTGTGTGCTCGGTGTTTGTTTGTAAAGAAAACACTGATTGTATATTATTTTGTGTTATTGTGAAACAACTGTGTATATATGTTTGTTCTCTGTATCCTAGGCTCCCTCGAAGGATGTAGTTCAGAAGCTTTGCAGAGATTCCTTCCCGAGGTCATCCATTGGCTCAGGACAGTTGACTGACAGCGTTTCCTCCAGTCTATCAATTACGACAGAAGAAGCAGCACAGGTGAGGGATGATGCATGTCTTAAAGAGGACCTGTACCCATATCTTTGAAATGACAACAAAGACACCTTTAGGAATGTTTAGTAATGACAATCTACAATCGCATACTTCTAGATAACTGCAGGGTTTTTATTCTTTGTGTACCTTGGTTTCCTTTTCCTCTCCATTCTTCTCACAGCGGCCATTTTTACTAAGGGCAAATTAATATGTCTCCCTTTAGTTCGTTGAACTCTGGCACGTGTGACAGGGACATGTGACCATTCACATCATCCCAGGGGAGGAAAATGGCTTTCTCTGAGATCTTGTGAGAATCACATCAGCATGCAGCTTGTCTGTGATTTTAGTGAAAGGGGGTAAAAGTTCACTTTAATGGGATATGGGGTGGTTTTTATCCATTACATGCTATGAAGTAATGGAATTTCGGAAACTTGAAAAGTGCTGGCATTTTGTGGCTTGTTGCAGTCGGGATGACGTGTTGCTCTGCACTGCCTGCAGGCGGCACTGTTTCATCATATTTTAGACAATTGTGGCAACATTTGAGGAAGACCCTTTTCTATTCCAACGTGACTGTTCCCCTGTGCACAAAGCCAGCTCCATAAAGACATGGGGGTGATGAGATTGGTATGGAGGAACTCAAGTTGTCTGCACAGAGCTCCGACCTCAACCCTACTGAACACCCTTCTGTTTCAACATGACTGTGTCCCTGTGCACAAAGCCAGCTCCATAGAGACATAGGTTGATGAATTTGGTGTGAAGGAACTTAAGTTGCCTGCACAGAGCCCTGACCTCAACCCTACTAAGCGCCTTTGGGATGAAATGGAACACCATTTGTGAGCTGGAGTGGAACAGCAGTTGTAAGTTCTCATCCAACAACAGTACCTCACAAATGCTCTTTTGCCTGAATGGACACACATTCCCACATGCACATTCCAACATCTTATGGAACAGATGGGCGGAGGCTATTATAGCTTTCAAAGGGGGGCCAACTTCATAATGCCGGCCATGGTGACGGAACGGGATGTCCAACAAGCTCGTATAGGTGTGATGGTAAGATGTCCTCACACATTTTACCATAAAGTGTAATCAGATTTCATTTTGATTTGAACTGTGAGTTCAGCTGCCTCAAATTCAGCTTTAGTGTGTGAGGTTGAATAAAGACACAGGCGTTACGTATGCAGTAGGGATGCACCGATATATCGGCCGCCGAAACATATCGGCCGGAAATGGCACCTTTGGCATAATGCCGAAAGAGCCATGTTTCGGCCGATACAGCGGCGCATCCCTTGTTTCTTTTCTCCCCGCTGGGCGCTGTTCCAGCGGGGAAAAGAAAGTGACAGCCGGCCGAGCGCTGCGGTGGAGAGCGCTGTGAGCGGCCGGCATCTCCTCCCACACCGCTCTGCCGCCTATCACAGTCCGGCAGAGCGGTGTGGGGGCGGAGACAGTGCTGTCACAGACGGTGCACCTCTAGTATGCAGCAAAGGTTTTGTTAAAAGAGAACTATGGCCCAGCCTTTTTTTTGCCATTGTTCTCTTTAGGGTCACAAGAGGACATATATTAATGTCCTCCTGTGACCCAAAACTCATGTAGCTGGTTATTGGCCACTATATGCTGACAGTGTAGAGGCGCGTTGCAGCCGGGACAGATCCCGACAATATTGTGGCCATCCACCCGACTGCCTGATTGTTGTCATTCTCTGTAGACTGTGTTATTGGTCTCAACATGTTGCGTTATGTTCTCCCTTTATAGGTGGTACAGGCTCTGCACACTCTCACACAGCATGTGGTGTACAAAGGCCTGACAACCGCCGAGCAGATACTGTCCGTCTTCCCGGGTGACTTTCATCAGAACCTAAAGAACCTCCTGACCAAAATTATTCTGGACAATGTGTAAGTGTGGCTTACTTTTCAAGGTTATCCGGGTGTTTGTTCCTGTATGTTCTCCTCAAAATACAATAGATAAGATAGGTATATAATCCAAACGCATATACGCTTCAAAGCCCAACACCAGGGACATAAAAAGTTTTCCCTTACAGTGGGGCTGCCCCCTCGCTGCAAGGGTTGAGTGCCTCATCCACACTCCCGCCAGCTCTCTCTGAGTTGCTAGACCGGTCCCTGCAGCCTCTTCTCACCTTCGCTCCGGCGGTCTAAGGCACACTGATGTCATCATTTACAATGCAGGTTCCATAGGCCTGCATTATGAGTGAGGGTGCAGAAGAGGAGAGTGCCAACTGCTGGGTGAGCCGTGGATCAGGTATGCAAAACAGGTTAGGTATAACAAGCAGTTAACCCATGCAGTGTGGGGGCCGCCCTACTGCAAGGGAAGACATTTCATTTCCATGAAGTCGGGCTTTCACATCATACTCTTAATGTAATTTAAAAATCTGCAGCTTCCATTAAAATAATGGCTAATGCTTCTACCATGAAGGTCCTTATCCTTCCTGTTGTAGGGTGACAACTCACTGTTCCTGTCTCCCAATCGTGCTCATGTATTGTCACTCTGTGCCTCAGTTTCCTGTTGAAGGCCATTTCACACACAGTCATGGTCCACTGCTGTCCCCATCAGGAAAAGCCTTCAATTGTGCTCCTCTCAACATGCACTCTAGCAATGGCTGCATGGCATTTCACAGGGTAGGTCTCCTCATAGTGACAGCAGTGGTTCATGCCTGCCGCCCCCTTTCTAGCCAGAGTGTCCCAAGAAGATCAGAACCATACATATCTCCCCAACCAGCTCTTAACAGTTTGGGATGCTCAAACGGGCTTCCCTCCCAGCTTCTGGCAACTTGACTGTCCTGTGTGCCGCGGACAAGGAGCTGGCTGTAGGCTGGGGTGGCCCTTCCATACAAGTAATACATGGGGTGCTGAGTTGTTCATACGGTCCATGGGAGTCCCTGTGCGGTAGGTGGTGTCTTTCCCTATAGGTGTATGTGTATTGTGGCTCATCATGGCTCGGTGTGACCCTGTGACTGATCACCTTGGTGCTGCTACCTGACCTTCTGGGACTTTTAGTGCTCCAAGCTGTGCATGTGGCAGTACAGTCCCAGCATTATAGTCAGCCATGGTGTGATATTATGGGGATCAGATGGATGTTTTCAGTACATGGACTTTCTGCTCCCTATAAAAAAAAAACAGCAGCCCACCCCACCTTAGGCAGCAAAAATGCTGTGGACTGCCCTGGTTGTCACCCATCAACAGGAAGTGCTGTTACTGCATGGATCTCCAGGTAGGAAATGTTGCAACAGATTAACAATTCTTTGCTTCAGTAAACTATATATAACGCAGAACAATGACAAACATACTAAAAAATTGATTTTGGGTTCACATGGGCATTAAGTTTTACGTGTTCTTTTCCTGTGTTACATCTACAGATCTGCGTGGAGGAACGAAGCTCAGAACACGAGCAGTAAGTGCACATTTTCCCATCTTCCTCCAATACCTGATAGAGAAGGAAGACACAGTTTTTATTGGATTGATTTGGTTCATGTATTTGAGCTTCTAGAGGAACAGAGAGGAGAGGGGGGAATTCCAGCGGGGAGCAATGACTTGACAGTCCCCGCTCTCTGCAGGGAGAAGATCGGGAACTGAGCGATCAACGGTATGTGATCGCTCAGTTCTCAAACTATAGAGCTGAAGTGTGACAGCTGCAGTATGCTGCACGTCAGCTCGAAGTATCAGGGAGAGGACATTTACTCTCCTAATAGTTCTCCTAATTAGGAGAGAGCAAAGTGAGAGAGGGATGCACCCAGCAGTAATGAAAAATGAATTTAATGGAAAAAAACCGAGCAGCTCTCGTATACTGTATGCATTTCAACTGTGTATTTAGCTGCCTGGAGTTCAGCTTTAATATTGCCCTAAATAATGTATATTATTGGTTGTGGGATTTTATGATGCTCCACATGTCCTCCAGGATTAACCCCTCTCTCCTCTCTGACTGCAGTCGCGCTGCCTCGCCTTGTAGATCTGGACTGGAGGGTGGATATAAAGACCGCATCAGATTTTATGACGCGGATGGCTGTGCCGACGTGCCTGCTACAGATGAAGGTGGGTGTCAGCCCGGGCGGCTGGGGATGTTTCTTTGACTTTCAGATTGGTACCTAGAGAACATTGTCCTTTAAGCAACGCTGTACCCATCTTATAGGGAAGAAAAGAACAACTGTTTATTTTTTAGGTAGGCAAACTAGTCATCGACTTCATGTCAAGTAAACTGACGTATGGCAGTGCTGCGAAATGTGGCCTGTGCACCTAGGTATTGATGAGCTCTGGACATGAAAGGGTTAAAACAAATCTGCATGTTTTTTCAGTCTAGATCCTCTTCATCGTTCCAATATATGGAATGAATGAAGCTTTAAGTGAATCTAGACTATTATGTGTGAATATCGGTCAAGTCAAAGTCACTGGTAAACCTGCATGCCTAGAAGTACAGGTTTAAAGCGGAGCTCCGCCCTGTCCTTCAGTCTTACACAGTTGTATTGGCTCCTCTCCTGCACTGAAATGGCTTCCTCTGATTTCTCCGCACACTGTGAGCTTCGCATAATGTACATTAGAAGCTGCAGCAAGTCGGATAGAGCGCGCCTCAATTCCTGGCTGCAGGACATCTAGCATCATGTAACCCAGTAGTAGGCAATCTTGGCACTCTAGCCGTCAGCATCACTCACAGAGGCATGATGGAATGTGTAGTTTCACCACAGCTGGATTGCCAAGGTTACCTACCCCTGATTTTGCCCGTTCCTTACCAGCCTTACTGTCTCTGCCCTGCACCTCAGTTCATTTCTTTCAATAATGGAGACTGAGGATCACATGTGGGCTTTATCTAGGGCAGTCTGTATGCAATGGTAGCCTAGCTAGGAATACCCGCTCCTCTAGACAGACAGCCATCCACCCATCAAGGTATTTTTATATTTTTATAATGCCTCCTAAGAGCCTTCCCACTGCATCAGGGGCAGGGCTGAGGTCTTTTGAGAGGAGTACTGAGCCAGGGTGCTGGGATGTTCTCAGGAAGCTATATACAGCCCCCTGCCGGCCCCTCTCGCCAACTATGATCTTCCTGCATTCCATAGAGAAGCCAGAGACCCGGTGATGATGTCACTGGGACTATAATAAGCTATGTAATGAAACCTGCAAGGTTTAATTAAAATTTTTATTAGCATGTTGATGAGGGGGGAAAGGAGGAACCAGGGAAGGCAAAAGATAAGCAGACTAAACTTCTTATTTTTAAGTGACTTTAGATTGCTGTTATGTGTGAGTGTCACGGCAAGGTCGCAGATAAAGCTGCATGCGTAGATGCACAGGTTTAATGAACGTTGTGTCGCCCTCTGCCAAGTGAGACGTGTCAGTAATTGCTGTTCATCTGGCCTGGTCATAGGATGTAACGAACACTATTCCATTACATTAGTGTTTAGAGATGCAAGGCTTTCATACATTATGTATGTCTCCCATTATGACTCTCCATCTGTTCTCTCATAGCTGGGAGGATGTCACTATAGACGAGTCCAGACACCGGGAATCTCCTTGTTTCTGTATAGAGATATGGACTGTTCGGTCTTCAGAACACTATAATCTCATTGTATCCCTGCATGTGTGTGTGCAGCTGATGGGTGTTATAATAGTTTGTAACAAATCATTGATACAATATATTATAGCATATTCAGCAGTATAATTGTAATAATTCGGGATGCACCAATAACGATTTTTCGGTATCGAGTACCGATACTTCCGGTAGCATAGAACCGGCTTCCCAGGCAAACAGGAAGCCAGGTGGTGTGTTATTACCCACTGCCCGGCTTCTTGATTGCTCGGGAAGCCGACTCAATTCTGTTTCGCCAGCTCGATGCTGATTGGCCTCGAAGCCGGCAAAACAGATATGACAATATATCTGACACGACCCCCACCCTGCAGTCACCTCATTCCCCTCACATAGATCCTTCGCAGCAGTCATTACCGTACCAGGCTCTGGGCCAGCTGGGCAGACACAGCTCTCCAAGCTCTTCCGGATCTGCCCACATCTCCTGTGTGTACAGCGCCCGCATGATCGGCCACAGCCTGCTACTGCGATGTGGCTGTTGTGGAACTACAACCCACATGAGGCATTGCAAGACTCTGACAGCCACAGGCATGACTCCCAAAATCATGGATTTGTCATTCCAGTGCAGCTGGAGTATTGAGGATGCCTCCCCCCTTAGCACATCCCAGTAGGGTAAACCTTAAACTTGCACTGGTGAAAACTACCTCCACCCAAACGGGGTATTTGTGAGCTGGGTCACTTCCCACCACACAACTAGGCTTAGACAGCACCTAGGGAGGTGGGACAAAGTGGTACATAGACTTTGTCCCCTGGGGGACAGAACACACTAATAAAAGGAGACTTCTTCTTATTTTGATTTGGTATCAGCCTCTTGGAATATATTATACAGCAGCGCACAGACTATGACAGGGAGAAGCAAGAAAAGGAGCCAGTCGGTTGTGCTTTAGTGCAAAAAGCTGATAGGAGGAGAGAGGAAAGTAATTGAGAGGAGCTTGTTAATGTGCTGCTTCTCCTTTCATTGTCCAGTCACAGGCTGTGGGGGAGGAACAAGTTGTGTAAATGTTACTGAACTACAGCAGATAAAAGATCAAGACTCGGGCCCCTGCCAAAAGGGCTGTGCTGTGTGCAGGGGTGTTCCGAGGCTGGGTGTCACCCGGAGCGGGTACCAGGTGACATCATCGCGCTTGCCCTGCCATCTTGGTGATGGACACTGGCAGAGAGAGGAGGGGATGTCCACCAGGCGGGATAAGGTATGCCGCCGTGTCCCCTCCTCTCTCTTGCAACTGTCGGGTTCTCTGTCCATGACCGATTGCCCGACTTTTCAGAGGGGGAGACACCAAAATGACAGCTAGTCATTTTGGTGTCACCCCTCCAATGGTATAAACAGCAAAAAGTATTCCCAGCACACTCACCAGCCAGCACGCAAAAAAAAAAACTTGTCTCACCGCTAAGGTTAAAAACAGAGGTTTAGATACGCGTCTTCTGCAGAAAATGTGAAAGCCGCACAGCCGCGTCAAGGCACCTCTAGATAGTGCGGTCCTAACTCTAAACTATGAGAGTCTCCATCTTGGAACACATATGTTTTGCTTGACCCCTCCAATGGTGTCACCACTTGCTGTGGGGCAGAGCTGTGTGAATCCTAGGACTTGATGGACAGAAATACAAATCCTTTGGCACATAAAACAGATCCCTTTATATGTATTTAGCTTTTCATCAGTTCAGCTTTATTAAAATGGCTCCGAGTACAAAGAGGAGCCACATTTCTGTTCCATGATTTGGGATTTTGTGCCGCTGTTGAAAATGAGTCGGTAAAGTTCTTGCATCCATGCTGTTTCTTTGTCAGATTCAAGAGGACCCGGATCTTTGTGGGCTTGACCCGCCGACGTCCACACTGACCATGGAACTCAGCAAAGAAACCTTGGACACCATGCTGGATGGATTAGGCCGGATAAGAGATCAGCTGTCTGCAGTGGCGAGCAAATAATAAACGCGGCACAGGAGGGGTGTAAAAATACCGAACTCTGCACTTAATGAGGGCCCCTGTCACCGGGAGATTGAACAGGACCGGCACTTCTGCCAAACCACCCAGAACTGTACTATTATTTTTTGTATTCTACATCGAGCTGAAAACACAATATTCATTTTATGTTAATGTAACCTTTATTATAAAGTGCTTCTGACATTTCATATTGTAAAAGCTTGCTGATTAAATGATTTTTCACTGTAATATATAATTTGTGGCCTTCCAGTTCCCACAGGCCACCCCTTATCTGTCAGTTATTGCAGGCAATGTCTGCTGCTGCAAGAACAACAATTACAGGACAAGCCACTGGAAGCATGTACCGTATCGCAGTCTTTTCGTGGCATCAGCTTAGAAGGATTCTCCCAGCAACACTGTCACAATTTAACTCGGTCATCCTGAGTATGCCCTCGGCATTCACTGAAAGAGGTGCAGAACCTCTGTGCTGCAATCCATGGAGCAGAATGTGCATATGCGGGGAAATTATATGACCTTCCACCTGTAGATTTATAATATAGCTTGAATGAATATAAAAAATGCCCTAAAAATATGGATACAGTGACAAGATTACCTGCATGAATATCATTTACTGCATATCTCTCCTTGTTAAAGTGTAATTTAAAGGACAACTGTACTTTTAATCCAGATCTTCTTCACCTTCTCATTCTCCTTCTTCTCGCTCTCCTCCTTCTCGTTCTCCTCCTCTTCCTCGTTCTCCTCCTCCGTTTCCTTTTTCTCCTCCTTCTCCTTTTTCTCCTCCTCCTCCTTTTTCTCCTCATTGTTCTTCTCCTCGTTCTCCTTCTTCCCTTCCCCTTTTCCTTCTTCTCGTTCTTCTTCTCCTCCTTCTTGTTCTTATTCTCCTTTGTTCTTTTTCTCCTTCTCCTTGTTCTTTTCCTTCTCCTTCTTTTGCTGCCTTCTCCGTTGCCTTCTTCGCCACCTTCTCTTTCCTTTATTATTCCTTCTTTATTTTATAGTTTGTTTTTGTATAGCACCAACAGTCTGTGCTGCACCTTACAAAATTAAGGAAGACAGTACAGTTACGATACAATTCAATATAGGAGGTTTAGATGTGGCCTGCTCATGAGAGCTTACAATCTAGTAGGAGGGGCAAGAAACAGAAAAGGCAATATAATGGAATATAATATATATAATTTATATGAAGGATATTTGTACTTTAAAACAAAGTGAACTTTTTTTTACCCTTTACCCTGACCTAACCATCCCACCCTCCCTCTGTCTGACGGCCAGCCGTGGTTCTGCTGTTTGCTTACATCCAGCAGTGCAAGTCTTGGCTGCACCTGTACATTACACTCCCACAGACTTCTATGGGATTGTCTCTGGCTTTGGAAATGATCGTCTATTAGATAGGAAGTCTGTGAGGGGTTTTTCTTGTTTGTTTCCTGTGCCATCCATACGGGAGGGGGTGCACCCAAACATTATTTTTCAAAGCTGACCAGACTTCCTATTTCGGACAGCTTGGCCTAACCTCTACTAACCATAGATTATTTGTGTTCTCTATACTGTATATACAATGACAGCATTTAGCCAAACCTTTTACCACTGGGTGATCCAGAGGGGCCAGAGCAGAGAGTTTTACATCAAAAGGTCTCATTTCCATAAGTATTAGCAGGACTACTTTTAAATTCTTCAGGGATCCCCCAAGAAGAGCCAGGCTACTAGGACTGAATGAATTAATTGATGGTGCTCTGCATGACCTCCCATTAAATGACTCCATTGGGATTTATAGCAGAATGATGAAAGCCAATGTGAACCTTTGGCCCGCACTATTTTACTATATACCCTGTATGGTTCATTTTACTATATCCTGTGTACATGACTCTCTTTGATATTTTATATTGTCACTTAAACTCTCCTTATTTATATTTTAAAGTGTCTGGCCTCCTTCCATGAGGTCTTGTTCCAAGGATATGGTTGGAGACAACACCATGTCTCAATAACTATACATGGGATATACAGTCCCAGCTCTCCATTATAGATACCGTATGATACATATAGTTATGATAAGTGATATCATTGTATCTTCCATGGGCACCTCACTTCTTCTTATTATTATTATACAGGATTTATAGAGCGCCAACAGTTTGCGCAGTGCTTTACAATATAAAGAAGACATTATAATCACAATACAATTGAAGACAAGATGGTAAGGAGGGCCCTGCCCCTGAGGGCTTACAATCTAAAATATAAAAAGGAAGTCTGCCAAGCCTGATAATGATCTATGAGGAACTGATGAGCACACCTTTGAGCAAACAAGTGTTTGAAAAATTTGGTCTCCTTGGATCAGCTTTATTAAAAAATCCTCCCAGCAGGGGTCTGTGAGACAGGTGGGCTATGATAAGAAAACTTCAGGCCTTACCACTTACAGTTTCATTTTGTTTAACTTTTACTTCCTTTCCTTTCTTCTTCATTTCTCTTTTGTCTTCACAGCTGGAAACTCCTTTTCCTAACTCAAGTAAAAACACAGTTACTACAATTCAAGGAGCAAAGCATTAGGAATCATCCCTGCAAGTAAAACTTTAAGAAAAGGAACATGGGGGCCGATATGGGTGATTTCCTTCTGAAAACTTGCATGGCTGTTAAAGGCAAAGTTCAACTTATAATGAATAAATGTGCGCACAATAAGAAAAGAAAACGATTATTTCCATTTTTCCCCAGTGTTGTTTACACCGCAGGGAATCTTTCTGAAAGGTGAGCTCTTTATCTTCTTATTAGACACGTAAGCTGCGGAAAAATTCGGGTTGGTTCGGATATTTTGTTATTTCGGGATTCGTGTCCGAAATTCAATTCGGTTCAATGTATCGGATGAAAACCAGATTTTCGTTAGTTTCGGATAAGGGTACAAATGAATATTTGTTACAACTACCAGAAAACAATATACAGATATAATACTAAAGCTGAGGCTCCTAGAACCGAATGGCATTCGGGATCTAAATTTCTGTACTGCATTCGGGAGCTCCCAAATGCCATTCGGGTCTGGGAGCCTCAGCTTTAGTAATATATGTATATGGCTCCCAGACCCAAATGGCATTCGGGAGCTCCTGATTGCATATCGGAAATTCGGATCCGGAATGCCATTCGGGGCTGGAAGCCATATACATATATTACTAAAGCTGAGGCTCCCAGACCTGAATGGCATTTGGGAGCTCCGGAATGCAATTCGGATCCCAAATGCCATTCGGGTCTAGGAGCCTCAGCTTTAGTATTATATTGCATATATATTTGCTGTAAGGAAATTTCGTGTTGCTGTAACGAAAATTCGTATTCAGGCTCATTCGGATGCATTAAGCCGAAAAACACATCTGATTGGCTAGAAAAGTCACATTCGGAAAATTGGACACATTCAGATGCATTGGGATTCAGAAATTCACGTGTCCGAATTCCGGAAACTTCGTACAGATTTTGATTCGGAACTAAACGAACTGCACGTCTACTCATTATCATTTACGTACTCTAGAAGAAGTCTCATGTTCTTTTCTTATCATTCCATCCTGTCTGTTTTCCAACTATCCTTCCACCTCAAAAGTGAATTATAATGCTAATGTCCCTCATATTTGGCAAAAGACAGAAAGTGTGACGATTAATGTGAATAGAAATTGGAATTAGTTATTTGTAGAACATTAAAATAAGAAAATTGTCTTTTTTTTTTTTTTTTTACAATGTGCGCAATGTGAAATGTATGTAGTTGTACAGCAGGTGGCAATGTTGCCCTATTTTGGCAGGGATGGGAGATTTGGAAAGGCTGATTTCTTTGTGACAGAGTACTACTGAAAACATCCATCCAGCTATAAAGTCTCCATTTAGCATTGTTCATGTCTCATATACGCAGCCTTCGATAACTGTTATCGATCACCCCAGTCTCAGCATTGATCCCTCTCTCCCTCACTTTTCTTGCAGCTGGGTAATATTGGGGGCACGGGAACTTGTTAGAAAAGCCATTGACCCAGTTTCCTTAAATTAAAACTCTGCCTTTTCTGTGGTAAAATTGGCATTAATACACTATATAGTATATATATATATATTGAAGTCTTATGTTTTTTCTTGTTGTTCCACAATCTCTTCAGTGTCTAATCAGTGTGACCCCTCACCCTCCTATATAACATAGCTTGTGTTCAAAAATGAAGCAATTCATCATGGATTTCTTATTAGATTTAAACCGTTCTAATGCAGGTACAGCATGGGGCTTTGACATACCAAGTGAGAATGGCAGGGCTTTGCAAATGTCCAATAAAATGGTTCTGGAAATAGGAAATGAGAAAGAAATAGGATTACATGTAGATGCTTACTTGATCGGTGTGCATGGGATCAGCAATTTAATATGTTCCTGATTTCATATAACTCAACTACTTGTGTGCACACATAATCCTCATAGAGGCTGACTTTGTACATTTCTGATTTGGTAAAGGGGTTCTTTGGACCCCTTAGCAGTCTATTCCATATCGTCAGGAACCCTTGACCGCCAGCTCTATGGTCAAGTACCGGTCCATCAGAAATCCTGAGGATCCATCATATTAAGGCTAAAACCTAAATACTGTAATCTTGGTGATGATCATGATCATAGAGCATCATACATAACACCATCATGTATTGGCCCATTGGCTAACTTGCCATCGTGGGGGGGTTTCTTGGGAACTGATGGAGAGCTCTGCAATTACCTCACGTGTAGCACTTTACCCATTTGCCCAGTGAATCGAATTTGGCAGTCAGGGCCCTGATTAGCTTATTGCCAGTTATAGTTTTCTCCACATTCTGCAGAGTGACACCTTCCTTTGGCTGTGCGATGGTCTCATTAGTTAGGTAAAGCTGGCAACTGCCCCAGGGATTTCCCACATATGGCACACCCAAGAGACAAATGGGCCGATTTATACATTTTCCATCCAGCCATACGCTGGGTGGATGCCATTATAGACCAGTCCTCATAGCCTCTTCTTCCCCAGGCTCCCATGGTCTAAGGACCTCTGACATCATCATATCTAATGCAGGACCATTGATTTGCATTGAGGACGCCGAGAGGCATTCCACAGCCAGAAAGGAGAGCGCTGATCATGGCAGGACCAAGGATCAGGTAAGTGTATCTGCTTTATTTGAGCCACCCAAACTAAAGAATACTTAACCCTTGCAGTTCTGGGGTAACCCCACTACAAGGGTCAGTTTTTTTTAAATTCTTAGAGTTCTTCTAATTTAATGATTTTTGTATTTGTGTCTTTTTCTTTTTTTGCTTTTTGTATTTGCTTTTTATTTGTGTACTGTAACTTTAATTATTTTCACTGTCCGATATATTCCTAGCAATAAAAGAATGTAAAATACGCACATGAACGGCTCCAGGTTAGTTAAAAGTAGCTTTCATAACCCGCAGGAGGCATTTAAGGCCCCTAAAACACCCTATATTCTCCTTCCCCCATTGACTCCAACGCATATTCCCAAAATGGCAAAGTGACGCTGAAAGCTGCCGATTTCTGTAAAATGATTTCAGATAAAATAAAAAAACTCAGTTTGGCTCATCCCTAGAGCTGACATCGAGCCTGGGTGGAGTTGTCCTTTAAGTACAGCCATGACAATTGACCCCACTAATCCCATATTAGCAAACCACAAAAAGAGGTTTCAGAACTCTGCTGTTTCTTCCGCTCCTCCGACGCCATTCGATTTAACGTAGAAGAATCCAGAACTTCAAAGCTTTCTATAAATAGTCGTCTTGTTTTCCTATTGTTTTTTTTTTTTCCTTCTGATTTATATTTCAGTGTTAAAAATGCAAATCGTGCCGGGCGGAAGGAAATGAGCAGCTTTGTAATGTGCAGCAGCAGATAACAGAGGGAGCCATTGATGGTTTTGGATTATAGAAGGTGCCACAAACGAGGGGGAACAATGTGGCAGCGGGAGGGCTACAGGACGCCTGTCTGCTGGGGGGAGCATTCCGCGGCCTGCGGCCGGATAGGGTTTCCCGCGCTAAGCCCAGGAGACTGAGGAGTCAGCTGCTTGTAGATCCTTTCTCTGTGTCTGTGTCGTTGTATTGGGGGCTATTTTCTCCCAAGCACAGGTGGCGTCTGGGGTCTGACCGTCCATCGGGGAGGAATTTCTGAACAATAAAACATAACGGCTCTTAGAGGCGCGTTCCTGCTTAAACCTTGACAGTGACATGGTAGTGCAGGGTGCTGCTCTTATTGCTGACTCAGTATTGTGCTAGGCAAAAATTATATTCCTGCATGTCCCAGGAACTTCTGAACCCCCATGTTCAAGTATTAAGGATCCATGTATATATTTGCGGTGTGTCACGGCACATTATGTCTTGTTAACGGACATTGCATTAAGCCAACACATACAGGTGAAACTCGAATAATTAGAATATCGTGCAAAGTTCATTTATTTCACTAATGCAACTTAAAAGGTGAAACTAATATATGAGAGAGACTCATTACATGCAAAGCAAGATAATTCAAGCCATGATTTGTCATAATTGTGATGATTATGGCTTACAGCTCATGAAAACCCCAAGAACCCCAAATCCACAATCTCAAAAAATGAGAATATTACATGCAATCAATAAAACAAGGATTGTAAATAGAACAATATCGGACCTCTGAAAAGTACAAGCATGCATATGTACTCAGTACTTGGTTTGGGCCCCTTTTGCAGCAATTGCTGCAATTACTTTTGCACGATATTCTAATTATTCGAGTTTCACCTGTACATTGTGAACGGGCTCCAAAGGATACTCTCAGGTGGGCTGTGCAGGATCTATGGTGGGCTTTGCAGGGTCCCTTTCCCTGCATAGATGCAGCTCCTCTTACCTGCAGCTCCCCAGCCTACTTCCAGGACATGCTGCTTCTTCCTCCAGCCGCCGAAGCTTCTTCCTTGAGTCGCCCGCAGCCTCCGCCGGCCGGGTCACGTCTCCCTTTCCCCCGGCCCGGCCTCCGCTTTCACCCGGCAGCTCGCTTCCAGGCCCCACCAGCAGCTACCTGATTAGGAGACGTGGCCTCGGCTGGTGGCTCCAGGCTGGAGGAAGAAGCGGCATGTCCTGGAAGCAGCCTGGGGATCTGCAGCTAAGAGGAACAGCTTGTGTGCAGGGAAAGGGACCCTGCACAGCCCATCATAGATCCTGCAGTACTACTGTGCATTGTGGTGCACTACTTCATGGATGCATTGCCTTAGTGTGTTGGGGCGATATTTTCCTCTGGAGAAGAAGGGCCTCAAATCCCTGAACACCCCCCCCCCCCCCCTCCGGGGTGCAAGGCTCTGACAGGAGCAAGGCACCCTGGTCTATTTAGGTCTACCTGGTCTACTACAAGTCCTATGTGATATTGCAAGACTGACAGTTACAGGCATGACTCCCTGAGGAAGAGGCATGTTAGGATTTGTTAAAGCACAGCTGGAGGGCTGGAGTAACCCACCCTTGACCTAGGCTGAAATCAGGTGGACCCTGATCCTTAGGGAACAGCCCAAGCCGGTCCACTGAGTATTTGATGATGGCTTCTTTTTTATGTCATTTCATTTTATTATTGACACCAAGAAGTTGACATACCCCCATGTGATGATATACATAGGGAGGGATGGGGGACAGGTTTCTATTGAAATATTAGATATCTAAATAAACCCCCCAATATTTTCCCAAACGCTGACACCAAACATTGAAGTACAAGATGCAAGGAGTTTGGTGAACATACGAGTCATCTCCGAGCTCATCATCAACCAGCTCACCATCGTGAGTTGGCGGTGAGATGGGCAAGAGGAGAGGACACCAGTCTCATCTTCACATGAGCAAGGGAGGGTAGGCCGTCTCGATCACTTTTAATGACAGCATATTACGGGGTGTAAGTCTCCTTTATGTAGAATTTGAGTGTTGCAACTCTCCTGGTGCTAGTGTAAATCCCCTTATAGAGGACAAAGTGAAGAAAGTTCTGTTCCGTTTTATGGAAAGATGTTGAGCAATATATCTGGAGATGTACACTTGCAAATCACAAGTAAAGGTTCTTTTATGCAAACATACATGCTGTAGTAGTCTCCACTTTCTCTTGGAAGATAACGGTGTTGCCAATACCTTGGGAGCAGAGATTTTAATTCTAATTCTGGTTGGGTATTGGGTGGTGGCCTAGTACAGGAGGGTCATCCTGCTTGGCGGTGTTAAGTCAGATTCCCCTGTAGTGTCTAGCTCCCTGCAACGTGGGCCCCCATTTATCATGGGGTGGGACCATCTGTGTACTAGTCCTGAAATAACTATACACTGAGGAACCTTTCTTGAGTGTAATCATGTGGTTCCTGGCAAAGCCTAAGGTTGAGAAGAGTGGGGAACCATGAGTAGTGAACTTGATTTACTGGCGTTTTGGGCCCACCATCACCATATCTGCATGCCCCAGTGTGGAAATGGGATAAACAACCTGCCATGAGGGAGCACTACATTGCAAGCGGAAATGCCCCAGATAAAATTTAAAACAAGTTCATGGCTGCTATCGCAACTGCTTAGGGCCTGAGTGACCAACCCAGAATCCGGATCCAGTTGGTGACATAGGACAGCCTAACCTTATAGAGCCATTATTGTAACTTACAATGTTTTGAGGATTGTTGGTATTTGCCATTACTAATCATGACTGCTGTGGAGTAAGATTTGAGGAGCAACAAGACAAGTAAACCTGTGAGGTCCTAGTTAGGGGAACCAAAAAGTCCTCTACCAAACCTTAAATGGTTAAAGCCGACCACCAATGTTGAGGACACTTTTAAGCAATGAATAAAAAGGTTGTGTAATTTGTGTGCTGCTTGATGAAGCAAGCTGCTGCCCTTTGACTTGGTGGGACATTTCTTGGCCCATGACGGCCAATTTACAAAATTAAGGAACTGTCCTTCAGAAAAATAGACACATGGCAGCTATGTAAAAACTTGACAGGGGTACTTGCTAGGGTTGCCAACTGTCCCGGATTCACCTGGGCAGTCCAGGTTCCGAGTCCTGTATATGCTGTGTCTGGGTTTCAGCTGACCTGGACTGTCCAGGTGAATCCGGGACAGGTGGCAACCCTACTAGTCCTTTCCCAGCAAACTTTGGGGAGGTGGAACTAGCATTGGGCAACAGAGAGACATTGGGCATTGCCAGCAGCAAGATAGGTAAGTATATACTGTACGTTGATGTGTTCCAGGTATATTTTTGGGGGGGAATTTCTTTTTTTTACAACAGGGTTGCTTGAGCTCGTCCCACAAGTCAGCAGGCAAAGCAAGACAAGACAAGGACATATATAGCGGTATTTTGCCCGTGTTGTGTATAAGAACAGAGCAGCCAATGTGCACCGAGGACGAGAGACAAAAATGATCCTTAAGCCGTGAGCTTAGTAAATCTGAGCCGGGCTTCTTGTATCATTCTGCGCTTTTTGTGCCTTATTACGAGTGATAAATCAAAACGAGGTCCATATGGCTGCTGAACAATGTGTTGTAAAGGTTAAATTAATTTTATCACCATATTTTAATGTATGCTAATTCATTCAGCCAGACACCGTGATCTATCCTTGGGCTACAAGCAAGACCTACTTTATATACAGCGTGTGTGTTTTTTTTTTATATGTCTCGGTTTTGCAGTTAGTAAGTAAAATGTAAAGGTTATTAGCCCCCTTGGAAATGCCGCACAGGTCTTTTTGCTTCTCCGCAGCTGTTAAAAACAGACATAAATACAAGAGAGGGGTTTTGTAATGGGGAGGCGCGCACCATGGTGATGTGCTATTACCCATAGCGGCCGCTGATGTTTGATCTCATAAAGGATAATAACGGTCTATATAACAATTAGCAACATTGTATTCTAAACAAAAAGCTTTATAAATGTACATAGCACTTTACATGCAGTGCCCCCGAGGAGCTTACAATCTAAGGTCCCTATCTCCCATTTATAGATACACAGGCTAGAATCCCCACCCTCAAAGAGCTTACAATCTAAGTTCCCTATCTCACATGCAGACATACAGACTAGAGTCCCCGCCCATGAGGAGCTTACAATCTAAGGTCCCTATCTCACATGCACAGACACATACTAGAGTCCCTGCCCCCAAGGAGCTTACTATCTAAGGTCCCTATCTCACATGCACAGACACCTACTACAATCCCCACCCTCCAAGAGCTTACAATCTGAGGTCCCTATCTCACATGCACACAGACACAAACCAGAGCCCCGGCCCATGAAGAGCTTACAATCTAAGGTCCCTATCTCACATGCATATATACACATACTAGAGTCCCTGCCCTTGAGGAGCTTACAACCCAAGGTCCCTATCTCACATGCATACACACACAGACTAGAGTCCCCATCCTCAAGGAGCTTACAATCTATGGTCCCTATCTCGCATGCACAGACACATACTACAATCCCCACCCTCCAAGAGCTTACAATCTGAGGTCCCTATCTCACATGCACACAGACACAGACCAGAGCCCCTGCCCGTGAAGAGCTTACAATCTAAAGTCCCTATTTCACATGCATACACACACAGACTAGAGTCCCTGCCCGTGAAGAACTTACAACCACATGCAGAGACACATACTAGAGTCCAATGCCCCCCGAGGAATTTACAAGTAAAAAAAAAAAGAAAACTAATGCAGCCATCACATCTACGGACTGGTAAGCTGTAATATGGGATATTTTTGTTCAGTTGGTTCCGGTGCCGGGCACGTCTGATATAAGTCTGGGGAAGTGTATACAATTCCGTGTTGTATTACTGTTATCCCCTCCAGCACTCAGAGCAGACAATGATATCGATTGACGGTTGTTTAGACTCCCCGGCATCACTCAGGTGTTTGATGTCAGTTGGACATCGCTAATTATATTTTCTAATCGGCTGGTTTGCTCAGGAAGCGGCGATCCTTCCCTTTGTAAAATCATCAAACAATCTGGCAGAGCCTCAGCCTCCGTCTGAACTCCGGGATTACAGCCGCTGCTAATCCTTCCAGCCACAACACATCAGGTAGAAGTGTTTATTTTACCTTTGAATATCAGATCTGCTCGTCTGCCGCCGGTCCATGGATCCGCCGGAGCCTGGAAATAGCTCCCCGTAAATACCAGGGACGCGTTTCATCCGGGGGCAGCGAGGTGACCCGGGCACCATGACATATGCTGCGAATGCTACCAATGGTGCGGGCTGCATGAAGCTGAGGATTGTGCTGACATGGCTTAGAGGCAGTTATGTTTAATCATGGAAGGGGAATTTAAAGTCAACTTCAGTGAGGCGGGATAGTTGCCATTGTAGAAAATGCTGCTTGTCTGGCTGTTATGGTGAATGATCCCCTCACTTAGAGAAAGCCGGCACATCAGAAAAGTCAGAGCGAGAGAGTCAGTGACGCAAACTACTCAAGGATCAGCATGACAACCAGGCAACTAGCATCTATCTATTCCATTATCCTTCTATTTATCTCTCTATCTATCTATCTATCTATCTATCTATCTATCTATCTATCTATTAGGGATGTACCGATACTAGTATCAATATTGGTGTCGATATCAAGTATCAAATGCTCCGATGCCTAGCCTGATACTTGCGCTTCCGGCATCAGGAGGCCAGGAAGGGAGTCATTACACGCTGCCAGCTTCCTGTTTGGCATGGAGCCGGCTTCCCGGCCAATCAGGAAGCTGGGCAGCTTGTGATGACTCGCTGCCTGGCTTCCTGATTGGTTGGGAAGCTGGCCAATCAGGAAACTGGGCGCCATGTAATGACGCGGCGCCCGGCTTTCTGATTGGCCGGGAAGTCGGATTCATGATCCCTCGTCACCTGGTGACCAAGGGAGCATGGAGCCGGCTTCCCGGCAAATCAGGAAGCCAGGCGACGCTTCATTACACAGCGCCAGGCTTCCTGATTGGCCAGAAAGTCGGCTCCATTCTTTCTCGTCACCGAGTGACGAGAAGCATGGAGACGGCTTCATTGCTAATCGGGAAGCCAGGTGGCGAGTCTTTACACTCCGCCCGGCTGATCAGGAAGCTGGATGGTGAGTGATTACACGCCGCCTGGCTTTCTTAATGGGACTTCTGGTATCGGTATAAGGTATCGGCGAGTACTGAGAAAAAAATATTGGTACTCGTACTCAATACCGAAAAAGCTATTATCTGTCTCTCTATCTATCTATCTATCCATCTTCTATTGTAAGACGGAGAAGTAAGGCACAACCATTATGCAGCACTACCTACAGTACGTACTGAACACACATGACTGTGCATATAATGACTCTCTAAGAAAGAAAGTTTAATTTTTTTTTAGCCTTGATAAAATCTTTTCCCGTACACAGATTTCATTATTATGTGTCTTTAAATAACGATAAAGCTCTCAGCTTCCCCGACGATTTGAGTTCCAGTACACGAGACGCCCAAATGGCTTTTGGTTTGCGTTGTGCGGCAGTGACAGGGGCCTCCTGGGGGCAGATCAATGTCTGTGACCTTGGAGAGTTCACTGTTGTCCTGCAGAAGATGAGATTCTTTTTAATGTCTGAACACCTTCTGGAGGATTATCTGTGTCCCTTTCATCTTTAGGTCCGGCGCTCTCCTCGCTGAGACGCACTTTCATGGCCCTTACTCTGGCGCCAGGTTCTTGTTTTGTGAAGAAACTCTGGAGACTCTAACATATGGAGAGACTCTAAGGAGGGAAAGAATCCTCGAACTGCATCAGTCTCCAGAGCCGGTTATCTTTTACAGGATCAGATTCTGTTACATTGTAATGTTGGTCAGCACAAAAACAAATCAGTGGCACGTTTAGGGCTTGCCAGGCTCTGTGCCATCAGGACCCCGTTATAAAATGTGCATTTAACTTTATCTACAATCTTTCCCAACTACATTTCCCCCAACCCCAAATTCTAGATCAGGGGTAGGCAACCTCGGCACTCCAGCTGTGGGGAGGCTACAGATCCCAGCCGGGTTGGTAAAAGAGGTCTTAGAATCTCCTCCGGTCTTAGAATCTCCTCCGGTCTCAGAATCACCTCCGGTCTTAGAATCTCCTCCGGTCTCAGAATCACCTCCGGTCTTAGAATCTCCTCCGGTCTCAGAATCACCTCCAGTTTTAGAATCACCTCCGGTCTTAGAATCTCTCCCGATCTTAGAATCTCCCCCGTCTTAGAATCTCCCCCATGTTAGAATCTCCTACGGTCTTAGAATCCCCTCCGGTCTTAGAATCTCCTCCGGTCTCAGAATCACCTCCAGTTTTAGAATCACCTCCGGTCTTAGAATCTCTCCCGATCTTAGAATCTCCCCCGTCTTAGAATCTCCCCCATGTTAGAATCTCCTACGGTCTTAGAATCCCCTCCGGTCTTAGAATCTCCTCCGGTCTTAGAATCACCTCCGGTCTTAAAATCTCCTCCGGTCTTAGAAGCTCCTCCAGTCTTAGAATCTCCTCCGGTCTAAGAATCCCCTCCGATCTTAGAATCCCCTCCGGTCTTAGAATCTCCCCTGATCTTAGAATCACCTCCGGTCTTAGAATCTCCTCCGGTCTTAGAATCCCCTCCAATCTTAGAATCCTCTCCGGTCTTAGAATCTCCTCCGGACTTAGAATATCCTCCAGTCTTAGAATCTCCTCTGGTCTTAGAATCTCCTCCGGTCTTAGAATCACCTTCGGTCTTAGAATCTCCTCCGGTCTTAGAATCTCTTCCCGTCTTAGAATCCCCTCCGATCTTAGAATCCCCTCCGGTCTTAGAATCTCCCCCGATCTTAGAATCACCTCCGGTCTTAGAATCTCCTCCGGTCTTAGAATCCCCTCCAATCTTAGAATCCCCTCCGGTCTTAGAATCCTCTCCGGTCTTAGAATCTCCTCCGGACTTAGAATATCCTCCGGTCTTAGAATCTCTTCTGGTCTTAGAATCTCCTCCGGTCTTAGAATCTCCTCCGGTCTTAGAATCACCTTCGGTCTTAGAATCTCTTCCCGTCTTAGAATCTCCTCCGGTCTTAGAATTTCCCCCGATCTTAGAATCTCCCCTGGTCTTAGAATCTCCTCTGGTCTTAGAATCTCCCCCGGTCTTAGAGCCCCTCCGGTTGCACATAAGTGTGAATGGGCTCCACTATATTCAATTTCTGGTGTGCAAGCAAGTACAAAAATATAGTGACCTACACCCCCCACCCCAATCCCTAATTATACTCTAATTCTAAGTGCAACTGAAGCCATTTTTTTTTCTTTTCAAATTTGGGTACAGTGGGCAGAGATTAGAACACGCCATCAGGTTCTTATTGCTGTCTGTGTCCCCGTTAGAGATATCCCCCCCTCTCTATTTGTCCCAAAAGTGAAAAAAAATCCCACATTTCGGGTTGTCAACAGAAAAGGAATAGATGGTGGGAAATCTTCCAATGGGGTACTAGTTCTGGTGACGCTGCTGACCACAAGGGATCTCTCTTTTTCTGCAGGGATTTTTCTCTCACTTCCTGGTGGGGCTATTAGACAGGAAGTGAAGTAAATATCCCCAAAATGGGGCACAGATGGCAAAAAAAAGGCAGGGGGGGGGGGGAGAACCGGCCGGGTTGCGTTCCAGTGCACTCCAGAGGCCAAATGCACTGGAGCACACTCTTGATGGTGTGACTGGGCTCTCGGTCTAACCAAAGCTAAAAAAAAAGTTCTACTTTAACCCTCCCCATTCGGGTCTGGGAGGTTCAGCTTTAGTATTAATATCTGTAGATGGTTTTCTGTGGTATTCACAAAGAATATTCGTAAACTCATCCGAAACTTCGTCCAAATCCGAAACCCGAACCAAATTGAATTTCAGATCCGAATGCCGAAATAACAAATATCCGAACCCAACCGAATTTTTCCGCAGCTTACATGTCTATCTTAGATGCCTGTGCGCACGTTACTCCTCACCGGGCCATTTCCCGTTCTTTGCGGCTGCGGCGTTCTCCCGTGGAACGCAGTCCTTGCTAGGACTTGGCGACGTGCTCCAGAATAAAAGCCCAGGCCTGCTAAATGAGGTGTCAAGCACCGCGGGAATTAACAAGTATCAATCTCGGTCGCTGTCCCCGGCTGCGTTATTTGTCTTCAAAGGCTTCGGCGATTCTTCATGTCTGGCAATTTCACAGGTCAGTAAAGCTCGCTCGTTCTCGGTCCCATCCAGGGAAATGAGACTCTGAGGGGAAGAGGCAAAGCGGGAGGGGGGGTCAAGTTGGCGCACCATGGGCCTCTGGGTTGTACTTGCCCCCTGGGCTAAAACTTGCCAGTCAGCCCCTGGCTTCAGCATTCCATAAACGCAAAGGAGCTCATTCCGAAAAGTGCCTTAAAGTTCACCTGTCATAATGCAACATATGGTGCGGGCACAGGGGGTGGGGGTGGGGGGGAGTAGGCAATGGCCGGTATTAATTATGGACGTCTCAGCATAAAGGGTGATTTTAAAGCTGAATTCCGGGCACAACACAGATCATTTAATTAAGTTCCTCTATAGCCACAACGAATATAAATACACGCTGTGTGCACCAAGTGCCTTTGTAACGCCAGATATGACCTTGTAAAGTAGCAGTGACATCATCACTGTGCTGTATATAGCCTGTGCAGAGAGCAGAGCAGTGGGCCGGGCCTGGTAGCTCCACCTGCTACAGGCTGACAGCAGAAAATGTCAGAAGGGGTGGAGACAAGACCAGTAACCCTGCACAAGGAGAGAGATCAGCAGGGACCGGTCTTTATTACAGGTAGGGTTGCCACCTGTCCAGGATTCACCCGGACAGTCCAGTTTCGGAGTCTTGTGTCCAGGTTTCAAGTCAGCTGACACCCGGACACAAGACACTAAGTGCCAATACCGGGAAACTTTACATTGTTTGACACAGGCAGCTGCCTGTGAGCCGCGGGTACCTGTAAACAGGCGACAGCCCGCACATCTCCTCCAGCTTCTTCCTGTCAGCACGTTGACCGTCTCAGGACCCCAGGCGAGACCACCGCACTTCTCGCACAGCGCTTCTAAAAGCCTGCATTGCCCACCTGAGACCCCCACACAGCCATCTAAGGGCCTGCATAGCCCACCTAAGAGCCTGCATAGCCCACCTGAGATCCCACACAGCCATCTAAGAGCCCACATAGCCCACCTGAGATCCCCACACAGCCATCTAAGAGCCCGCATAGCCCACCTGAGACCCCACACAGCCATCTAAGAGCCTGCATAGCCCACCTGAGACCCCACACAGCCATCTAAGAGCCTGCATAGCCCACCTGAGACCCCACACAGCCATCTAAGAGCCCGCATAGCCCACCTGAGATCCCACACAGCCATCTAAGAGCCCGCATAGCCCACCTGAGACCCCACACAGCCATCTAAGAGCCCGCATAGCCCACCTGAGATCCCACACAGCCGTCTAAGAGCCCGCATAGCCCACCTGAGACCCCACACAGCCATCTAAGAGCCCGCATAGCCCACCTGAGATCCCACACAGCCATCTAAGAGCCCGCATAGCCCATCTGAGACCCCACACAGCCAGCTGAGAGCCCGCATATCTCACCTGAGATCCCACACAGCCGTCTAAGAGCCCGCATAGCCCACCTGAGATCCCACACAGCCGTCCAAGAGCCCGCATAGCCCATCTGAGACCCCACACAGCCAGCTGAGAGCCCGCATAGCTCACCTGAGATCCCACACAGCCGTCTAAGAGCCCGCATAGCCCACCTGAGATCCCACACAGCCGTCCAAGAGCCCGCATAGCCCATCTGAGACCCCACACAGCCAGCTGAGAGCCCGCATATCTCACCTGAGACCCCACACAGCCATCTAAGAGCCCGCATATAGGGGGCTCCTATATATCGGTCTCCTTACTCCCTCTCCTGGCCGCCTCTCCTCGCTCTCTGCTCTATATTCTAAAAAAAAAAATTGCGGCACTAGGGTGTTCGGGTTTCACTTGAAGAAAAGGTGGCAACCCTAATTACAGGAGGGGGCGGAGACAAGACCAGTCACCCTGCACAAAGAGAAAGAGCAGTAGTGACCGGTTTTTATTACAGGAGGGGGCGGAGACAAGACCAGTCACCCTGCACAAAGAGAAAGAGCAGTAGTGACCGGTCTTTATTACAGGAGGGGGCAGAGACAAGAAAAGTCACCCTGCACAAGGAGGGAGTGTAGCAGTGACCGGCCTCTATTACAGGAGGCAAAGTATAGGAAGTGCTTCATGCTGGAATACTGCAGAGATTTGGCAGATATACAAAATGTATTTAGCTTGATCCCCTGCAGTTTTTTTCAGGACGGGTTTACTGCTGGTGATAACAACTGATCATGAGTTGTCAGGGCCCCTTGCAGCCTTCACTGGGAGCTTGCGTGACAGGGTGACAACCCAACAGAGGAATTGGGAGACAAGGATGAGGTGTTGTCACCCTATAACAGAATTAGGACTTTCATAGTAGGGTCACCAATGATCGTGTTAATGAAGTAGAAGGGTTCGTCTGTAGAAGAAGAGATTTAATACTTGCCAGAGTCAAGTCTTCACACCCTTGAAGAGCTCTGGGTGCAAGTGATGTCCAACACTTCTGGGTGTGTCTGATACCTGGTCCTCCACTGGGCACTGTGGATCCTCCCACTGGCTGCTACATCACTAGTGCTTCCTGTGGTGACATAGTAACTGGCAGGAGGAACCCCAGCACCCAGCAGGGGCCATGTAGGCATATTTAGGCATTTGGTCTGTGCTGTCCTTAAACTGTCCTTAGAGCTGGCCCTAGACACTGACCAGATGGCGGTGCTGTATATTTAAGGCCCCACCCCGGGAACATTTAAAAAAAAAAAAATAGTCCCCTATAAGAAATAAAAGAGCTGCTGAGGCTGCAATACTCAGGCAGGAGTTGTGTGCCGCAGTAACAGGTTTTCACCACAAGATGTCCTCGTTTTTCTGGGTAGAATGGCGTTCATATTGTGCACATACTGTGAGTTCAGGGTGTCCCAGTCCCGCCCCCGAGGAAGCATCAGCACAGCACCTTTACTCACAGTGTAATGATCACATCTGCGCCACACTGTATCCCGGACCTCCCAACGCCAAGACAAGAGGCGAAGAGGACGCTACGTGTCATGTGACTGGTGCAAAAACGTATGCATAAGATAAGTTTGCCAAAATGTAAAAAAATTTGCATATATATTATTGCAGGGCGGGGCTTTAGAGTAACGCAGCTGAGCTGGGTTGGGTTTTAAAGCATCTGCACGCTTATTATGGGTGAAATAGTAGGAAATGCCATATAATGTATATATGGGGGGGGCACGCAGTTCATTTTGGGTAAGCAATGTATCCTCTTGCCCCCCCCTCCCTATGACGCCGGCTCTTGCTGTCATCCAATAGTTGTGACCTCGGGTATAAAATCACTATCAGGACATTGCCTTCCTCTGTACGGAAAACTCCGGCCGTGAAATCTTTTATATCCCCAGCAGCAGGCAGCCTCGGCCTTGCTAAGAGCTCTGTATTTAAGAGCACCTCACTCTGTTTTTATTCACACATTATTTTTTTGTGCAGATTCTGTTTTATTCCGTTCCCCAAGGAGGAGTAATTTATGTACATGTGTACCCAGCGCCAGTCTTCTAGAGTTACCGTAACTTCCGCAGCCCATCTGTATTCACTTAGTGCTCCCGTTCCGTATTTATTATATAGGCGGCACCATGTTAATCTGCCGAGCGCCGCCTAACATCACTTCGCTCTGATTATCCGGGCGGCATTGTTTTTTTTTTCATGGTGTATAAAACATCCGCCATCCGTGGGGGCTATAAAGAAACGCAGGTGATTATGAATGGCAGAGTTACAGGGAAAGGAATATGGAAGCTGCCATTGAAGGATTGTAGCAGGGTGGAGCTCCCTGTTGGGACCCATAGGGGTCTATTCACGAAGCTGCCGAAGGATCTAGCCGTAGCGGGAGGTTTTTTTTTTACGGCCGCAGAACCGCCGGACAATAGAAAACTGTTGGGCGGAGCTAGCTGTCATTGCTAGCTCCGCACAATCGTTTTCTATTTACTTTTTTAAAAAACTTTTTAAACTATTTTTCTGTTCTGCTCGGCCCCTCTGAGGGACCGAGCAGAACAGCCAAGCGGCATTCGGCTAGTCACTCGCTGCTGTTCGGCATCTATGAGAATAGGCCGAACAGCAGTGAGTAGCCTACCGGAGGTTCGGCCCAGCCAATCCAGATGTTGGATCGGCTGAGTCGAACTCCTTCTGCACTTCGGGTCAGCTGAACATGCTGAGCATGTTCGGCCGACCCGAAGCCATGCGAAGCAAGCCGATGTACAGCTGATTTCAGCCGTACCAGTCTGAAGTGAATAGCCGAACAGTGTTCGGCTCACTTCACTTCAGGTCGGTCATTCACTCGGCTGCCTACAGCAGCTTAGTGAATAGACTCCATAGTATTGGCGTTACGCCCTTTGTTACTCATGTTAAGGAGTAGTGGAAAGTAGAAGAAAAAAACGGAGAGACAAGCATAATGTAAGCCATGTAGTGTGGTTGTGCGTTTCTGAGGGAAAGTAGGAGCTTAGCTGAACCCTTGGGTGGGATTGGAGAGGATTATCACAGCACCCCTCCCAACAATGGGACAAGATAGAAGTGGACTTTGATGTACCAGTTGCACTTTGGAAAATGGGCGTTGGAAACCTTTGACTTTGTATCAACATGTTGACTTCACTGACCTGTGTGATGTGGTCCGTGAAGACTATCAGCACGGGTAAGCCAAGAGTAGCTTGGTGGAAATCTGTTCCCAACAATGTGGGCGGCTTCTGTAAGTGCTGATGCGGACAAGTAACCTTCTCGAGAACTTTTCTATACATCCAATCCCTGGGAAGTGTTAGCTTGTGTGTTGGTTGGGGTCGGGAATGAGTGGTGGACTAGAGTTCTTCTGCTTGGCGGTGATAAGTAGGGTTCACCTGGGTTCCTGTGCCTGGTACCCCAGGCCTCCATGTCTCATGGACCTCTAGATCAGGGGTAGGAAATATCTGGCGCTCATGCATCTGCCTCTGGGAGTCATGCCGCTAGCTGTCAGAGTCTTGCAGTGCCTAATGGAATTTGTAGTTCCACCACGGCTGGAGGGCCAGAGTTTGCCTATCCCTGCTGTAAGTTTTCGGCAAGACTCCCTGTGAACTCGGCCTGATACCACTGTAATGATCGACCGACCACTCATTGTGAATAAAAACATGATTTCCGACATTACTCTAGAACAGGATTGGGGAACCTCCGACCCACCAGCTGTGGAGAAACTACAAATCCCATGAGGCCTTGCAAGATTATCACAGACTCCCAGAGACAGATGCATCATGGGATTTGTAGTTTCTCCACAGCTGGAGGGCCAGAGGTTCTGCACCCCTGCTCTAGAACCTGAAGAACGTAATAAACTGGATGGATGGTTGCTGAGGTCTTGAACTCACCATCACTGAAAATGTTTACTGTAGGCCCTGGCATTGGAACTTGTTGGTCTGGTGAAGGGGAGCCCAACTACTTGGCAGTGATAAGAAAGGTTCCCCCCGAGTTATATGCTGGGTACCCTGGGCCCCCATGTCCTCTAGGTGTTTGGCAGGACCCCCCTGTGGACTAGGCCTGGTACCACTATAAAAAGAGAGGCCTATTGCAGTGGATAAGTACATTATTCCCAACGTGACTCTAGTGTGGAACCTGAAGAACGTAATGTACCGGATGGATGGTTGCTGAGGTCTCAAACCTTGGCATTGGAACTGGCTAGTACCACTAGGGAGGGGACGGGGGGAGGGGCGATCAGATTGTAACATGTTTCTATCTTATAACAGGCTTGAATTAGCTAGCTTCCAGCGATAGCTTACCCTGTACCAGTTGTTATCACACCTCAATCTACGGGGGCCATTCAGACAATATGCCGTATGCTGGTTTGTTGGCGCATTTCTTCCGGATCCCGCCAGCTTGGAGTTACCAACAGTCTGCCCCAGGCACAGTTGTGGCTCCAAAATGCCTCTTTTCTGGCTGTCGTACACAGCCCCTCCCCCCCCCTTTCCTCTTCCCTGTAAGCAGTCATACAATCCTCACATATTCCGCGCACTTTGAGAAGACGCTTCGTTTTATCGCAGTGGATCTTCAGAAGCTTCAGCGCTCTCAAAATAGCTCCGCGCGTCTCCTCGCCTACCTCTTCCTCACAGAGCGCCGTGACATGGAGAAGACTTCCAGTATTTCAGAGCTCACCACCAAAAACATTTCCCCGCCGTGTCAGCGTATCGCATGATACTCCGCTGCAGCAACAACACTCGCTTCTTACAAATGGATCGTTTTTTCTTCTTGCCGACGTTACAAAGAAGCCGAGTTAACCTGAAGCATTTAAAGGGGAACTGCCGGTAATTTTTACCAGTCGGTACAAATAAATTCCCGGCGCGTTACAATCTACAGCAACAGGATCGTTATTTCCAGAAAAGCTCCATCTGTTATCAATGGAAAGCCGTCCTTGAGACCGTCCAGTGACATTGCCTAGGCTCAGATGACGCCATCAGTCTGCTGCAGGCAGGGGAAGCATTTCCTCAGTCTCCTCTTCCCTTTGCCTAGGCTCAGATGACGCCATCAGTCTGCTGCAGGCAGGAGGAAGCTTTTTCTCAGTCTCATCTCCCCACATGATCAGACTGCAACATTGTAACTTTGTAGCAAGTCACAATGTGGAGAGGCTGCAGCAGGGGCTCTATGTCAGACATATGTGAACACTGCACTCTCTCCTTAGCCTAGGCTCAGATGATGTCATCAATCTGCTGCAGGCAGGAGGAAGCATTTCCCCAGTCTTCTCTCCCTCAGTAATCAGACTGCAACATTGTAACTTTGTAGATAGTCACAAGGTGAGAGGATGCAGCAGGGGCTGATCTGTATCAGATATCCACCTTTTATCATTAAAAAGCCATCCTTGAACTCCAGTCCAGTGACTTTCCCTAGGCTCAGATGATGTCATCAATCTGCTGCAGGCAGGAGGAAGCATTTCCCCAGTCTTCTCTCCCTCAGTAATCAGACTGCAACATTGTAACTTTGTAGATAGTCACAAGGTGAGAGGATGCAGCAGGGGCTGATCTGTATCAGATATCCACCTTTTATCATTAAAAAGCCATCCTTGAACTCCAGTCCAGTGACTTTCCCTAGGCTCAGATGATGTCCTAAATCTGCTGCAGGCAGGAAGAAGCAGTTCCCCAGTCTCCTATTCCCTTTGCCTATGCAGAGATGATGTCATCAATCTACTGCAGGCAGAAGGAAGCATATCCTCAGTCTTCTATCCCCTTTACATAGGCTTGGGGGATGTCATCAGTCTGCTGCAGGCAGGAGGAAGCATTTCCTCCGTCTTCTATCCCCTTTACATAGGCTCGGGGGATGTCATCAGTCTGCTGCAGGCAGGAGGAAGCATTTCCTTAGTCTTATCTCCCCTTTGCCTGTGCTGAGATTATGTCATCAATCTGCTGCAGGCAGGAGGATACATTTCCTCAGTCTTCTCTCCCCCAGTGATCAGACTGCAACATTGTAACTTTGTAGATAGTCACAAGGTGAGAGGATGCAGCAGGGGCTGATCTGTGTCAGATGTCCACTTTTTATCATTAAAAAGCCACCCTTGAGCTCCAGTCCAACCACCCTTGAACTCCAGTCCAGTGACTTTCCCTAGGCTCAGATGATGTCCTAAATCTGCTGCAGGCAGGAAGAAGCAGTTCCCCAGTCTCCTATTCCCTTTGCCTATGCAGAGATGATGTCATCAATCTACTGCAGGCAGAAGGAAGCATATCCTCAGTCTTCTATCCCCTTTACATAGGCTTGGGGGATGTCATCAGTCTGCTGCAGGCAGGAGGAAGCATTTCCTCCGTCTTCTATCCCCTTTACATAGGCTCGGGGGATGTCATCAGTCTGCTGCAGGCAGGAGGAAGCATTTCCTTAGTCTTATCTCCCCTTTGCCTGTGCTGAGATGATGTCATCAATCTGCTGCAGGCAGGAGGATACATTTCCTCAGTCTTCTCTCCCCCAGTGATCAGACTGCAACATTGTAACTTTGTAGATAGTCACAAGGTGAGAGGATGCAGCAGGGGCTGATCTGTGTCAGATGTCCACTTTTTATCATTAAAAAGCCACCCTTGAGCTCCAGTCCACTTCCAGTGACTTTGCCTAGGCTCAGATGATGTCCTCAATCTGCTGCAGGCAGGAGGAAGCCTTCCCTCGGTCTCTTCTCCCCCAGTGATCAGATAACTTTGTAGCAAGTCACAAGGTGAGAGGCTGCAGCAAGGGGCTCCCACGGATCTGCTCTCTGCACAGGCTATGTACACCCCAGTGATAGGGTTGCCACCTGTGCAGGATTCACCCGGACAGTTCGGGTTTTTGAATGCTGTGTCTGGGTTTCATGGCAGCAGAAACCCGGACACAAGATGTCAGGCAGACAGGGGCAACCAAAATTAAGATAGGGGCTACTGATCAGATGATGTCCTAAATCTGCTGCAGGCAGGAAGAAGCAGTTCCCCAGTCTCCTATTCCCTTTGCCTATGCAGAGATGATGTCATCAATCTACTGCAGGCAGAAGGAAGCATATCCTCAGTCTTCTATCCCCTTTACATAGGCTTGGGGGATGTCATCAGTCTGCTGCAGGCAGGAGGAAGCATTTCCTCCGTCTTCTATCCCCTTTACATAGGCTCGGGGGATGTCATCAGTCTGCTGCAGGCAGGAGGAAGCATTTCCTTAGTCTTATCTCCCCTTTGCCTGTGCTGAGATTATGTCATCAATCTGCTGCAGGCAGGAGGATACATTTCCTCAGTCTTCTCTCCCCCAGTGATCAGACTGCAACATTGTAACTTTGTAGATAGTCACAAGGTGAGAGGATGCAGCAGGGGCTGATCTGTGTCAGATGTCCACTTTTTATCATTAAAAAGCCACCCTTGAACTCCAGTCCAGTGACTTTCCCTAGGCTCAGATGATGTCCTAAATCTGCTGCAGGCAGGAAGAAGCAGTTCCCCAGTCTCCTATTCCCTTTGCCTATGCAGAGATGATGTCATCAATCTACTGCAGGCAGAAGGAAGCATATCCTCAGTCTTCTATCCCCTTTACATAGGCTTGGGGGATGTCATCAGTCTGCTGCAGGCAGGAGGAAGCATTTCCTCCGTCTTCTATCCCCTTTACATAGGCTCGGGGGATGTCATCAGTCTGCTGCAGGCAGGAGGAAGCATTTCCTTAGTCTTATCTCCCCTTTGCCTGTGCTGAGATGATGTCATCAATCTGCTGCAGGCAGGAGGATACATTTCCTCAGTCTTCTCTCCCCCAGTGATCAGACTGCAACATTGTAACTTTGTAGATAGTCACAAGGTGAGAGGATGCAGCAGGGGCTGATCTGTGTCAGATGTCCACTTTTTATCATTAAAAAGCCACCCTTGAGCTCCAGTCCACTTCCAGTGACTTTGCCTAGGCTCAGATGATGTCCTCAATCTGCTGCAGGCAGGAGGAAGCCTTCCCTCGGTCTCTTCTCCCCCAGTGATCAGATAACTTTGTAGCAAGTCACAAGGTGAGAGGCTGCAGCAAGGGGCTCCCACGGATCTGCTCTCTGCACAGGCTATGTACACCCCAGTGATAGGGTTGCCACCTGTGCAGGATTCACCCGGACAGTTCGGGTTTTTGAATGCTGTGTCTGGGTTTCATGGCAGCAGAAACCCGGACACAAGATGTCAGGCAGACAGGGGCAACCAAAATTAAGATAGGGGCTACTGGCCCCCCCCCCCCCCACTGAAAATAGTCTCAACTATGATATTTACATATGAATGGGTGGCGCTATACACATATGAATAAGCCACGACTTTCTCACCAAAAAATGTCAGCATGTCACTAGAGTGTTCGGGTTTCGCTTGAAGAAAAGGTGGCCCCCTACCCAGTGATGATGTCATGTTTACAAGGTAATATCTGGGTTTCACACAAAGTGGATTTATATGTTTTGTTGCCTTTGAGGAAACTATTTGAATGAAGGTTTCTGCATGCAGAGTTCAACCGTAGGGAGCCTCGGTGGCTGTGTTCCCTGTATGCACCTTTCTCGCGGTTGCAAGCGATTTGGTTAGCATTCAGCGGCGGTCTAAGCATCGGGCTGAAGTTGTCACCGGGAGATGACAGTTTGCCGCGTGAGATTGAGCGGCGAGAAAGAAGCGTGTAAAATGGAAACATAAAGCTAATTGTCTCTGCAGACGGAGAGTGCAGCTTGCCGTGGCCGTGTCAGCTCATTTCCTGCACGGCTGCTTTACAACAAAGAGCGGAAAAATAAGCGTCCCCGAAATCCTGGCTCGCTATTCGCCTCTCCGCAGATGTGTGTGTGCCGGGCGACGGGCTCCCCCTGTGCTCTGCATGCCAATGACAGCGCTCTACCCTGTCCTACTTCTGCACTCCGGTAAAGGTCGACGGTCCCATTTCGGGGTCCCTAGTCCTGGAAGCTACGGAATGTTTTGCGTAGACACGTGCGATTCGTTGAGTTTCAAATCAAAGTTCTTACGAATCTTCCAAAATTCGGACACATCTGAATTTCCGAATCCCAATGCGTCTGAATCTCAATTTCCCTTTCCGAATTTCATTCAACAACGAAACTGAATGGGACATGTGACTTTTCTGGCCAATCAGATGTGTTTTTCGGTTTAATGCGTCCGAATGGGTCTGAACATGAATTTTCGTTAAGGCAACATGGGAGCCATATACAGTATATACATATAATACTAAAGCTGAGGCTCCCAGACCCGAATGGCATGTCTCAGCATTCTAGGTTTTTGTTGCAGCTCAGGTACGAACCTGGTCCTTCCCTAGAGGGGCAGCACTGCAAGGGTTAAGCGCTCATTTTGGTCTAGGTGCTAAAGAAGTTATACTTACCTGAACTGCCAAACCACCTGACCGTTACAGCGCTCCGTCCAGCTTTCGATGGTATGTCCCTCGGCGTCCCCACGTCCAATACACAGCGTATAGGACCTGATGATTATTTACAGGAACCTGAGACCTCTGCAGCGGAGGGGGAGAGAGGCTTCAAGGCCTGGTCTAAGAGCGACCCGGCTCTGATATTCAGGTGAGTATAACTTTATTGTTTTACACCCTAAACAAACATGAGCACTTAACCCTTGCTGTGCAGGGGTGGCCCCACTGCAAGGGTTAAGAACTGTTTTCTCCAAAATCCTGCTTTAAATTTCATAAGTAAGCCTGTTCTAATGATCCAAAAAGGAATATTTCTGCTTCTTGCCTCCGTGACCGGTTCTCTTTAATCCAACTCTAATGGCGAAGTGAAGAAAACATCTCCCGTCAGATAACAGCCCGTTCCATTCCGAGTGTCACATTCTGCAGATTTGCAATTACTTTGCTCGGCTTTGATAGGATATCTGAAGAAAAAATCCTTTTCTCATTAACTTCCATCCTCCCACTCCGGGGCCTCCAAATTCTTAATGTGGAGATAATTCAGAAGCGGTTCATACGTCTCGGTCTTCGGCGGGTTTTCGAATCTCATCGCAGCATCTCTGCACCAGGCTCGCCTCATTGTATAGACTCAGGTGGCGAGCCTGGGAACGGCGTCGAGCTGCAGAAGTGTTCCCTTTGTCTGCCAAGAATTGAAATGTAAATTACCTCCGAGGCGCCACGGCGCCCACAATGCGCCCGGTGTACGCGGCCAGGCCCAGCGTTCCGAGTTCATTTGCCTGCCTCGTGAGAGCAGACTTTGATTAAAAGAGGGTATTGACAGAGTCTCCTAGGTAATACTCGCGTCTGCCTCATTGTATGGGTAGAATGGGGGTTGCAGCGCAGCAAGAGATTTTTGGACTGGATCTAATGGAAAAAAAGAAAAAGCTACAAAACAAACCGTCTTCTCTCTGTCGAGATGCCGGATTTACCTCTCTGAGGGTTTTCCAGGATTAGATCGAAGATTTTCCGACCGGCTCCTTCGCTAATTAAGGGATGCCGATCGAAAGGGTGCTGACAGCCCGACACACTGTGCGAATTTCGTCCGGTTCCTTAAAAACCATCCGAAATTCGAACAGTGTATGGGCACCTTACCGGCTGGTCAGTAACTTAAAGGAGAACTATGAGATGAGGTGCTTTTCACTCACCTCATAGTTCTAGCCGACCTGTGACAATGAGACTGTCACAGGTCGGCTCAGTAGATTGGGAGGTGAGCGAACACATACCGGCGTTCGCTCACCTCTCGATCCTGCCACGGCTCTCTGCCGTGACAGGGGCTGGATTCCCCCCTCCGATCCGCCAGCGCTGACTGGCGGAACGGACGGGGGAGGGGGCGGATACAGCTGGCTCTGCCTCTAGATAGGCAGATCCAGCTGTCAGTCACGCAGCTGGGCTGATCCCGGCACAATTGTCGGGATCCGCTTCAGATGCGGCGTCTCAGTATACTGCAAGCTACAGCTCGCGGTATACTGAGCTTAAGGTGATGGGAGGATGCTAGTTTGTATCCTCCCGTTACCCTAAGGAGAACTATGGGGAAAAGCCTTAACCCCATAGTTCTGCTTTAAAGAAGCCAGGCTCAGGAAAGCCACTTCGGATCATGAAAGAAGTCAACGATGGCATCTCCCTCCGTTTCTGTCCTCAACGGTTCCCTTTAATCCAAATATCATAGAGCACAGATCCTCCAGAACGCTTCATGAATCAACTAGAACCTCTTCATTAGAGTCTGCAGTGACTTGGCTGCCACCCTGACAGGTCCTCTTTAACAAAGGTGGAGGAGATGAACCTTCAAGTAGTAACCATCTCTTTTTCAGCCTTGTAACGTGTTTCTGCTTTGTTTGGATCTATGCGGTTACAAAGCACATTACCGTGTGCATATTTTATCTCACAATCACACCTGCAGGAATATATATGCAGGAATAAACAAGCCCTGGGTCTCATTTGCACTCTAGCTGGGGAGCGTGTGTCCTCCTCTATGCTCCCGCCAGCTGTGAGCATCCATTGTGCTAGTCGGGGAATTGGAGCAAACGGAAGAAAATGCGCTAGAATGGAAAATCTGCCAATTTCCACACAGTAATGAGTCACTCCTCACCTCCATCTTTTTAGTCTGTTACTCTGTTATTCTCCCTAAACCTGCACCGGCATCACAGCGGCCACGGTTTCCTACACTTTATATACATGCACACGTATGCAGTACATAGATATGTACACGGGGGAAGCTATAAGGGTTTATGTCAATTATACAACAAAATGTGAAGGTCAAGGTAACATAACATTCACATTTCCACACGTTTACAAAAAAATGTCGATCTACCAGAAATCGAGTTTGCTCCCAACTTCCTGTTTGGTCATGTATTATTATTATTATACAGGATTTATATAGCGCCAATAGTTTACCCCATGTAGGGGATCAAAACCGCACTCCTGACCAAAAATGCCACAACTTCCAATAGGGGGGGGGCGGCTGAAATGACAGATGATGGATCAGATAAAGAAAACAGTAAGTCACCAGCACTCCAAAGGTTCTCCAAGCAAAGTTCTTTTTATTCCATGTGTAAAGTTACATCACCAAGTGTAGTGTTTCGGACCGGCAAAACAAAGTCACTCCTGATGAAGGAACCGGATGCATTCCGAAACGTTGCTACACTGGGTGATGTAACTTTACACATGGAATAAAAAGAACTTTGCTTGGAGAACCTTTGGAGTTTTCTTTGTGAATGTTTCTTTGGGAATTTGGCCCAAACTTTGTTGATAACTGCAAAACTGACTGAACTGTCAACAGTAAACAAGATAGATCCATAGACTCATCCTGTGTATGAGAAGTCTGACCCTCTGATAAGCATACGTATCATATGAGAACTCCAGTTGTTAGACCAAACAATGTTTTCTACTGTCTTCGGTTATCCAGTTTTGGTAAATCCGGGTCTGATACCATCTCGTTTTCCTTAGCTGACAGTGTAGAACCCAACAGTCCTCCCCTGTGGTTCTTCATTATCTTTAAGGATCAACATGTTGAGTTTTCAAAGATGACCTTCTGAACACCAAAATGGTAGAGAGTCATCATTGGAGCAGCGATGGACTTCCTGTCAGCTTGGACAAAGTTGGCCATAGTTCTTTGACCCGATTTTGTTTACCCGCAGAAACTGCCACACAATAGATGTTTCTAGGTGCCTTTAAGGAGCTGAATGTTAATTTTGGAATGTGTCCTAACATTAGTTGATAGACAAAGTATTCCTTTGCTTTATTACATCACCCCTGGACTCACCTGCCAACACAAAACAAGATAGATCCATAGGTACATCCTGTGTATGTCTGACCCTCCCATGAGTTGGTCACCTCCGGCTTTGATAGACCAAACAATGTTTTCTTCTTGTTGTTGTCTTCGTTCATTAACAGGGTTATTCACAAAAGGGTGAGGAGTTTGCAGAAGGCAGGAGAAGTGAACAATCTAGGACAACATAGCTGATTTGCAAACATTCTCCAATTCAGCTCACTTTCCAGCTCAGCTATGTTGTCCTAGATTGTTCACTTCTTCTGACTTCTCCAAACTCTTCACCCTTTTGTGAATAGACCTGATAGTTTTAGTAATCCCGGCTCTGCTACAGACTATATTTTAGGTGACTGGGGAGACCACAACAGTTCTTTCCTGATGTAGTTCATTCTCGTCAAGGATCAACATGTTGAGTTTTCAGAGAAGCCCTTCTGAACTCCAAGGTTGTAAAGAGTCATTGGAGCAGCTGTGGACTTCCTGTCAGCTTGAATGAGTCGGGAATTCTCTTCTGATATGATTATTTTTACCCACAGAAACTGCCCCTAATACACCCCCCCAAAAAAGGCAGACTCGATGGACTACTTGATTTTTTTTTTTGCTGCCTACACTAATCTCGAGACTATAATATGTCTACGTGTGTGTCCATTATTCTGTTTAGTCAAACAACTTAACCTCTTGACCATGATGTCATGCTTCATAGATTGATTTTCGGCACAAGACTTGCTGTATGGCTACCTGGGGTAACAAAAAAAGTGTGCCTGATAAAATGGTGAATGGGTGTAAGGCAGTAAAAGAACTCCTCTGTTGTTAAATGATAAAATAGCTGGTATCAGGTATCCAGTGATGCCTACACACACCTGCATCTACCTCCATGTCCCACTGCTATGCCTTATTTGCCAAGCTGCTATAATGGGTTGGCCCCACTATAGGGCAACCCATTAAAGTGATGGGCCAAGGGAGGGAGTGGGCAGGCTTGGACATCGCCAGTTCTGAGTGGCAACGTTCCAACACTTACTGGTGGCGCCCAAGCCTGCCCATTCCATCCCATAGCCCATCACTATGATGGGTTGCCCTATCGGCCAAGAATAATGTGCAGGAGGCAGGGAGAGGTGGGCAAGATTTAAAGCTAAGCAGTGGCCTGAAAGCCTACAAACAACGGCTGGGGTGCAAGGTTGCATTTTTACACTGTCCCTCCCCAAAACGCTATCTTACCCTGGCCAGACACATTAACTGATTTAGGATCACAAGTAAAGGGAATGGTGCTCATGAAAAAGGATGCAAAGTATTTTGTGACCATCCCTGCAGTTAACAACAGGTTCCTTTTAACAACAAAAATAAATCCGTACAAATTTCAAGAATCAATCAAACGCAGCTTTGGAAAGATGGTTTTCATTGTACATACAGATTGGTTGTACAGTCTACAAGCATCTCTTGTTTGAATGAACAAGGCACTTTGCAAAACAGTTTCATTAATGCACATAAGTAAGACACAACTCGACAGTAGCATAACATCTTTGGGGGCAGCCATTTTGTGGTTGGGACCATAATTCCACCTGTCAATTCACTAGAATCTAGTGAGATCACTGAGGCTGAATATAGGTTCTGCAGACAAGATGACTGTCTACATAGCTTATAACAGGTACACTTAAAGGGGTTGTGTCAGGATTAATACTTACATTTTTACTCGTGATTTGAGTGTCAGTAGAATAATATCAAGTGTGTATAAGAAGCATACAGATGTCTGCCCGGAAACAGAAGACAGTTATGGCTTCTATTTCCTGTTTTTAAACTGCAAATTCCAAACACATAATGACCTGGCATATAGTCTGGAAAAGAAGCTACCCCTCCTGCTCAAACACTATTGGCTGGCCTCTGTGCCAATTTTCTGCATGGACTGCAGTTCTGCCTGTTGCGTCGCATATGGTTTGATCTTGCTACTTAACATACAATACAATAAAAGCTATATTATGGGGGGATTTATCAAATCTGGAGCAGTTGCCCATGGCAACCAATCAGCTTCTCTCTTCAGTTTGCTCAGTTAAGATTTGAAAATGAGAGATATAAGCTGATTAGTTGCCGTGCTCAGCTGCTCCAGATTTTGATCAATTCCCCTCTATATGAATTAAGGACTCCCCATCGTCACCACCTGACCCAGTACATATAAGATAGGTATATTTACCTATACTGGAAAAATGGCTGCTTTGATATCCCTCTGGTGATGGTTACATGATAAAATTCAAAAATTCTGGTCATGCGCTCTCAGATGGGACTGCAGAGTCACCAAAATTGCTGGTTCTGCCTGAATGGGAGTCCCCTTCTCAGCACAGATCATAGGACTATTACTGTAGGATTGGACCAAGTGATCAGCAGGAGCTGAAGGCCTTACAATGTTTCCTCTACCATTAAAAATTGTAAGTTTGTAAGAGTGTAGGCTGGGAGGGGGCACTAAGTAAAGGTCCCTTCTGTCCCCTAAACCTTATTCTAGAGATCATGTGACCAAGGCTTCGGTGTCTGCTCCAGCAACTGATATCTTACAGAGATCATATAGATTTAGAGCTGCTGAAGGGTCACACAAGACAGGGGTTCTTATCAGAAGACAACTCCACTTTAAAGCAAACTGGGTGTTCTGCAGTCCATTACCAATGGTTGATTTTAATTCTGCCGTTCTTTTGAATCCCCTGCAATCACATATTTTACCTGCACAACCCCTTTAAAAAACAAAACAAAACCTGTGGAACAAGACTAAGCAACCCGCAGGCCGCCATCTGCGATGGAACTGCGAACCAGCAGCGTTAACAGCTGGCTTGCAGCGGCTTCCTTATCTCTGCACATGTGGTGATCATGAAGACAACAGTAAGGTGGGTGACGAGCTTATCTGCCAACTTTCCTCTGAAACGTCATCTTCAACGTAGCGTAAAAATATTGTTCATCGGAGAAAAAGAAAATCAACATTTAATATTGCGAAATAAAAGAGAAGACAACAAAATGTCACAATCCAATACTGTTCAGTCCACGTAGCTACACAATAGCCCTCACCAGCCTCCGTTTTACTCTTTCGCAGTCTGCCGCAGAACACGGCGACTCTTCTGCCAGCTCCATGTTGCGTTAGTCTTTGAAGGACATGAGTTTTCTTTCCGAGGTGAAAAAAGAAAAAGAAGCAAACGACTTTAATAAATCCAACAGAGGAGACATTCGGGTTGGATGTCCGCGAGGATTTAGTTACATAGAAGTGCAATAAAACACTAATATCACTCACACAGGCTGGTCTGAGGTTCTTGTTACCAGATAACATGTTAAACAATAAAATGCTGGAGAGCCCAGCAATCTGCCGAAAAGTCAACATTAAAGTAACTGGACTTGTGAGCGCTACTATATATATATACCACAGCCATTTAGTGGCCAATGCAGCGAGCGTAGACTTTGTGCTCAGCAGGAAATGGCAGCCTGAAGCTGTTTTAAAGATTTCTGCAGCTCTAATGAGGCATTTTCACACCCTTGTGTTACACTCTTTTCTTATCTTTGAAAAGCACAGGAGATTTGTTGTCTAGATAGGCTGCACAGATCATTGTGGTGTGCTGCATTGGAAAACCCCCGTTTTATGGGTTGTAAAAGGGTGCACGGTAACAAGGTACTTTATTGAGGCGTCAGTTCACTCCAAATTAGTGTTTCAGTTATTTGTAGACACTGAAGAGTTCAACCACCTGACAGTATCTTTCGGGAGACTCTACTGGTAAGATCTCCATTTTAAGTTCCTGGGTCTGCACAACTGCATTATGAGGGGCTACCACCATCCATGTGTGATTTTACTTTATATATAAAGAATGTAAAGCTGGCCATACACTGAGTTATAAATCACTCCATTCCCCCCTCCAGGCTAAGCAGCGTGGATGGAGGAGTCTTCTCTGTTGGATATTTGACTGGTTGACTGTAGTCACTGGCAGAGAGTTTTCCTGCCCACTCATTCAACAACAGTTGAGCTGAATGATGCACAACACAATGCCTGATGAAGGGGATGCTGTGAGACCCCGAAACGTTATATAGAGTGTTCTACTTGCAACTAGTACGTTAATAAACACGTACTGATCTTGCTTTGGAGTGCCGGTGTCCATCCTTTCCGGATGATGCCAACAGGCACCCTACGGCTTGGAATTCAAGCTATGTATGGCCAGCTTAACAAATGGAACTGGAACACACAAAGGTGGGTGGGAACACCAAATCTCCCAGGTTGACAAGAACAGAGTAAGGAATTATGGCAGGGAGATCTTGCTGTTGGAGTATCCAAGTACAAAACCAGGGACTGGCTCATACTGCCAGCCTCAATCTGAAACTGGGGAAACCATAAGGATCTACAGCAGGTGTAGGCATAGAACACAAAAAGGAGATCCTGTTTGTAGTGGGTCATATGAACTGCCATTAGAAGCGTCTATGAATCAGGCCCAGTCTGCCTTAGTTCGCAGCAAACAGATAAGACTCATATTGATTCTTCCTGTCCAGGTGTCAAGCCCATGAAGAGACTGATGTTTCTAATTCACCCTAGTTACATTTGAAGACGTGATTGGCAAGCAAAATGGCTTCCTCCATGTCAACAATTTAGTTTTTACAAAAAGTCTGGCTTCACTGACCAGCCAACAAAATGGCCATTGTCACAGATACCAAGTGCTTTGGGGGCCACAAGCTCCTGGACAACTGGCACCTTCCTCAAAAGTTCTCTATCAGTGCTCAAAATGACCACCACTGGCAATCAGTGAAAAGGTACGTTAGAAAAACCTGTCCTGAGAGCAATAGAAGAGTTGCCATTGCTGAAAATGTTTGCTGTCTCTGGCTTCATATGGGGATCATATCTGTACCCCGAAAAGTTCCTTTAAAAGGACAGAAATGATTTGGAAGCCATAACAGTTCACTCGTACGTACAGTATGTGGTCAAGTTTGTTAACAACTCACACCCATGAGCTTGTAGAACATTCCATTCCAAAACAATGGCCATTAATATGATGTTGGCCCTCTTTTGCAACTGCACTCCTCTGGGAAGGCTTTCCACAAGATATTTGTATCTGTCAGTGGAAATGTGCGACTACTTAGCCAAGAGCATTTGGATGGTCATGCATGATGTTGGACAAGGAGACCTGGTGCTAAATAGGGTTGAGATCAGAACTCTGTGCAGGACACTAGAGATCCTCCATGCCAAACTGATCAAACCATGTCTTTATGGAGCTGGCTTTGTGCATAGGGGCACAGTAAGCTGAAACAGAAAAGGGCCTTGACTGAGCTGTTGCCATAAAGTGTAGGTGTGATGGACTGGTGTCCATAAACGTTTGGTCATATAGTGTATTTCAGCTGTGTTTAGGTGTTCAGCTGTAAAGCTTGTCCTTTCAGGGGTGTACTTAAACCAACAAAGGGTTAAGGGGCGTACTGAAATCCGGACTAGAGGTCCTTTTTAAAAAAAACAAAAAACCTTATGATACAGTTTATTAAAGTGTTACTAAACCTTTACATGTTTTGGATATATCTAAGGCTATCAAGCAGTAGATATATGCAAAAAAAAATTTAAAAAAACCTTTTAAAAAGAGTTTAAACTTACCTGTGTCTCGGCCGCGCGCTCCCGTCCGAACATCTGAAGAGTCTCGGGCGGCTGCAAAGGATCTTGGGGCGAGCACATGCACACTTTAGATGTTCGGCCGGGAGACGATGAGAGACACAAGGTAAGTCTATGGAGCAGCGTGCACCCGCACAGACACCATGGGACATGAGAGAAGAGGAGGACAGAGGAGTCGGCGATGGATCGGAGACCCGCACCCAGCGCTGGAGGGACAGCTGAAAAGAACAGGAAAGAAGAAGATGATCGAATAAAGAGGCATCGTTTAAGGTAAATCCCTACAGCAGGATTGGGAAGGGGGGGAAAAGGTTTGACTTTAATGTTTCTATAGAGTGCATAAAAAATACAATCTGTTGGTGCTCCACAGCTGTATTGTCTTCTGTAATGGGAGCGGCCCAAAGCATTCTGGGAACATCAATTGATGGCTTTGTGCAGCAGGGCAGCATTATTGACTGCTTTCCTTATTCTGCACTTCCTATTGTTCTGTACACTTCAAGGCTCCGACATTTGTATTAGTTCGAGCAGTCTGAGCTTCGTGGAGCGTTAATATTAATTTGCCTTTCTTTTTTTTGCTCACATCTCATTTTTTTATTTTCCTCCGCTTTTTAAATCGAGCGTCTCTAGTTTTGTGCATGTATGATCATTTTGACTACTCGCGACTCTATCCAAATCATTTTCAAAGCTTCAAAAGAAAAAGGCAAAAAAACACGTGTGAAGGCTGCCATCAACCGCAGAGGTTCAAAGGGAACCGGTGACAAAGATGCCACGATCGGTTTTCTGTGATCTCACAGCTCCTCCCCATCTTTTTTTTTAACAAGCCCGACATTGCAAGGCAAGTAAGCAAAATAATAAACTTTGTCAATGGTACTCATCACCTTTATTCTATTAGGCTCATACAGACTCTTGAATTGTCTAAGATGCCCAGAGGGAAAACTGATTTCTACCATTGACTTTTGGGGGACAGAGTCCGTTTGGTCATCTGGGTATAGGTACTACCTCTAGGAGAGTGGACGCTGGGCAAAACAGGAGGCACAGTCCCGTCTAGTGGCTATAACTTTACATGTACTCAACAAGCTCAGGTAAGCCTCATGTCCTGGGGAGATAGGAGGTCGCTCCCCAGCTCTGCCAGGTCAAGGCTTTGGCCTTGTTCACATAGGCTTCAGCTTGAATAAGCGAAGTGTATAGAGCAAACTTTAGCAAAGCTTTCACCAGCTTTGTTTATGCCAATGCTGGGGCCATTTTTGCATTTTTTTTGTTAAAATGCATATTTTAGACCTGATGATTAGTTAAAAAAAACAAGAATCATGTATTTCTAGAGACCCTAGAGAATAAAATGGTTGCAGTTGTAATTTATTTTATATTGCATGATATTAGCGCAGCTGTTTATCACTATAATACACTAAAGTTAATTATAATCCACACAAACACAATATATTACCCAATTTTTCAGGTCATTTTTTACTAACGTTGCACCAAATATAAAGTCACCAAACAGTGCACCTGTGAAATGGCTCTATGGTCTCTCGTATTACTTTTGCTGGATAGGCAGAAGCTGGCTGAAGAAAATGATATTAAGTGCACGGCCGTGAGCTTGTTTTAACCACTTGGAGTCCATGACATTTATACACGTCATGTGGATGTCAAGTGGATAACATGCCTATGCTGGAACTGAAGTTTTCTTTAAAGCACTGGTTCTCAACCTGTGTAACCTCAGGACCCACATTTGTCCTTGGTCATTAAGCCGCGACCCAAGTTGAACTGCAATGGAACGCACGGCATGCGGTACCTCGCACTCCAATGCGGGCGATAGAACTGTGGGTGGGAGATGCATTCGGGATGCCATTCAAATTAATGGCAATGCAATGCACTCCCACACCATCCATATGCGCATCACCTGTAGAGGTGCCAGGAGCCAGCATGTGACATCCCTCCGGTCCAGGCACCTCTACCGGACACGCAAGGGTGCTGTAGGGAATGCACGTATGAATGGAGCTCCCTCATGGCCATAACCCCAGCCCACCTCAAGCCGACACTCGGCACTGGGCAGCATATTTTGAATGGCTGCTCGGCGCGAGAACTGACACAGTGTTATGCTAGGGGGAGGCGGAGGAGCCTCTCACCTAGAAAAGTGGAAGGCATGCGGCGACCCACTGAACACAGGGTCGCGACCCACTTTTGGGTCACGACCTACCAGTTGAGAACCAAGGCTTTAAAGGCTTCAAGGAAGGGGCTCAAAGCTCCCAAATGTTCTGCACCAGCTTGCTGTACACACTGCTCTTCTACAAGCAGTACTCTTTAGGTACAATGCCTAAAGTTGAACATTTGTATATGTACAGCTGCTGGCAGTGTTATAGTCAACCTGGTCAGCCCTCTATCCTGGATTTTCAACCCTCGCAGTCAACATTTAGTGCCATAACAGACCCCCAGATCATGGGAAGTTATTGAGCAGTCCCTCAACTAGACTGTGTACAGAGGTCTCTGCTTTGCCTGTAGGGTTTATGAGCACTGGTGCGATTTTTTTCCTCAACTTCCTTTGCTCATCTCCATCACATCCTAAGGAGATTGCTCTTCATACTTCAGATGTGCTCAGAGCTGTCAAGGTTTATCTGACTGCTCAAAAGATGGCCTCCACCATTCCAGAAGGTCCATGCAAGGGATCTCCAGGATCCACATTATCACTCAATGGATTCACCTAACCATTTCATCCTGCCTACTCTAACAAAGGGTGAACACATCCTAGCCCTCTGCTGTACAGGGGATTGCAAGAGACAAAAATGGCCTCCTTAAATCCCTGTATGTAGAAGGCACCTGAAATGGAATTCTTATTCATTCTGTGGCTACCCATACTCAGCGGTCGCTAAACAGACAAGAGGGCAAAGTCAATGATCTGTCCTAATATGTTTTAAGTGCCTTATTGCTTCAGGAAGAATACGTGGTAACAAAAAAAAAACCCTCCAACAATATAAAATACAAAGAAGGACAAAAAATGAATCTAAAAAAATATACATCTGGATTCTATAAAAATATGAGGAATATTTGCTGGTAACAAGATACTACAGACCAACCCATGGCAGATGAAGTCTGGGTACACATGGGTGCTGTGGGGAACCGCTCATAAAACGGATACTACATGGTTGAATTCTGTCGGGTGCAGCAGATGCTGTTCCCGCGAGCACAGCAAAGCAGATTCTTTACTGAGTACTCGTCTGTGTAATCTGTAATATATGTCTCAATACACCCTGTGGGTCCAGGAAGTCCTCTGCGAGCATCGGGAATGCAAACCCAGCTCCCCGTGAAGCCTGTGTAAACTTAGCTTAACAGAATCTGTTCAGTAACTTAGACCTCCAGCACTGTGCTCAGTTCAGCCTCGCCGGCTGTTTCGACCGGTTCCGGCAATTCGGCAGGGCTGGCGGAATCCCAATGGCTGCTGGAAGTGTCCAGAGTGTTTCCTGCGGAACCAGCGCTGTTTACGCTAGCTGTTCTGGGGCGGTACGGAAGCAGCTCCGTCTGGCTGTATTCCATGTCGGAGGGATATGGAGGAGGAGGCAGAGAGAACCAAGGTGGAGGGGAGCTGAAAGAACAAACACAAGAAAGCTCATTTAGTAACAAAAAAAGAAGAAGCCAATAAATGACAGTTGAGGTCAATTCATAAAAATACCCTTTAGAACATGTAGTGCTATGATGAGTACTTCTGCCTTAGAGCACTGGGGGGTCCCTGGTTGGAATCATAGTCAGGATACTATCTGTATGGAGTTTGCATGTTCTCCCTGTGCTTGCATAGGTTTCCTCCGGGTACTCTGGTTTTCTCCTACACTTCAAAGACATTCTGGAAGGTTAATTAGCTCCTGTCTAAATCAGTTTGTATATGTGTGTGCTTGTACGTATGCATGTGAGACTGGGACCTTGAATCAGGGGTGGACAAATTATTATGGAGTTCAGGAGTCTGTACAATCCAGGAGCCAGCTCCATTGACAGCAACTAAAGAAAACCTAAAACGTTAGGTGCCAGCTGTAAATTTTAAGGAGCATTGGGATTTGTCCAGAGAGGCATAGAGACCCAGTGATGATGTCACTGAGTGCTAAATAAATAACAGTAATTCACCGGCACACACTTTAAAAACCCTTCAAATGTGTGCCGGTCAATTACTTTTATTTACCATTCGTGTTTTGCACGGCGCCCTCCGTGTGGTCACCTGGGCACCACATATAACTGGTGGTTTTGAGACCGTGGCAATGCGAATGGGATTTGGACTTTGAGTGCAAATAAGGCATTTAATGAAAACCGAAAGGCTGTATTTAAATTCATTAGCATGTTGATTGGGAGAAACCAGGGAAGGCAAAATATAAGCAGATTAGACTTCAGCTTTAAGTTCTCAGGAAGGGGAGAGTTGAGTATTAGGATAAAACACTGGCCGGCTACACTTTGCTACAAGTGCCTGGAGCCTTCGCTAAAAAAACCACCAGTGCCAGGATCCTGCTGCGGAGAACAAATGCATTGAAAATGAGAGGTTTTTTAGCAAGCTGACAGGAGAGGGCTCTGGGCGTACGTCACCTCTCCAATGATGTTCAAAAGCAGACCAAAATAAGCAGGCTGGAGGAGGTGACGGTGGTGGGTATTAGAGAGTTTACAGATCTGAAGGTTTTAAAAGGTCCTGTCATGATCTCTCTGCATTGCATGACATGCAGTCATATAACATGGCAGGGTGAAGGGATCACATCACTACAGGTAAAAACAGTTCATATATGCCACATATATTTCTACTTTCCAAAAAGGGTCATTATGAGGTTTACTGTACTGTCCTGGCATTTTTATTTGATAGGTTTTATAACAGAGAGCAAAGGAAACCGTTTCTGTTCAATATTTGTGGCCTTTTTACCTTTAAAATCCAGTAGGTATTAAATGCCACCAGAAGAGAAGCACTGCCTGTCTCAAAAATGATATAAAATGAATTTGGGTACAGTATTGCATGACCGAGTAATTGCCAATCAAATTATCACAGGCTAACAATGGCCTGGTAATAAAGGGCTAATAATGAAGAGGTTAAGCTGCCCACAGACATGTATCATCAGCCAACCAGTCTGTCTGTTTCTGTTTGAATTGGGTGATAATTTAATGCCAGGCAAGTCTCCGTTGGCTGACCACTCCAGGAGAACATCATTCAGACAGGTCAGAAATTGCGAGTGTTCCCCCTAAAGCCCCTATCCTTCATACAGGAAGGTATGGCCGAGCAGAACATTCCTGTTTATAGCAATATGCCCTCGCATGTGCTGAATGGACTGCACCTGAATGCCAGACCACCCTCCTCTGCCTATGGGCACCTTTAGGAGAAGACCAGAGGCTTCTGGATAACAGCAGTATGGGGCAGATGTATCAGGAGGGGGTGGAATTCATTATCACTTAGGAGGATTTTGTGTTCAAGAATAATGTTTGGTGACAGCACAAAAAAAGCAAAGTTTGCTTTAAAGGAGAACTATGAGGTTATTCCTTTTCACTCCCCTCATAGTTCTAGCCGACCTGTGACAATGAGACTGTCACAGGTCGGCTCAGTAGATCGGGAGGTGAGCGAACACATAGCGGCGTTCGCTCACCTCTCGATCCTGTCACGGCTCTCTGCCGTGACAGGGGAGGGGCTGGATTCCCCCCTGCCTGCTCCGATCCGCCAGCGCTGACTAGCGGAACGGACGGGGGAGGGGGCGGATACAGCTGGCTCTGCCTCTAGATTGGCAGAGCCGGCTGTCAGTCTCGCAGCTGGGCGGATCCCGGCACAATTGTCGGGATCCGCTTCAGCTGCGGCGTCTCAGTATACCGGGAGCAGCAGCTCGGTGTATACTGCGGCGTCTCAGTATACCGCGAGCTAGAGCTCGCGGTATACTGAGCCTAGGTTGACGGGAGGACGCTCGTTTGTGTCCTCCCGTTACCCTAAGGAGAACTATGGGGAAAAGCCTTAACCCCATAGTTCTCCTTTAAATAAAGGGACCGCAGACCTTTGCGTTGGGACCCCAAACAATGTCTTCCAATCTAATTTTTGAGCCCTCGGCTATGTAAATGTGACACTTATTAAAATAATGTTCTGCTGTAAGGTTTATCTTTATAGTGCCCAAATATATACAAAAATGAATTGTATCCACCTGTACTTGCAATGATTCTGCAGCAAGAGATGAAGAAATACATGATAAATCAAAGACTCACTTGTGGTCCAGCACGGCCTCACTATAGGATGGCGGAGACTCAATACTGACTGGCGGCTGGTACCCCTCGCTGGACATGTACTGCACCCCGTTGTAGGTGACCCTGCAGTTGTGCGGGTGGTCCAGAACCACCAGCCTGGACAGCAGTAGCGGGTGCTGCAGCCGGTGCACCGGAAGACTCATCAGGCTTGTGCGTTTCCTTTGATGGTGCAAGACCAGAGCCAGCAGTGCCACCACCAGAACGAAGATGACCGAGCTGCCGATGATGGTGTAAGTAATACTCGGGTAATATAGGAGATGACTTTCCGAGGACACAAACTCCTTCTTGCTGCTGCTCTCTGTGGACAGAAAAGGGGGACAATCAGAACAAGAGCCTACAAAGCTTAGGGTGCAATGTGACTGCATTGAGTCCTATGCAAAATGTGGGCAAAAAACATGCAGATATTTCTTACTCTGCCACAAGTCACATTGTAAGAACAGAAGTTGTACATCAATCAAGTCAAGCTCAGGGTTGGCAGTTATTATTAATGTAGCACTTTGATTTTATTGCATGTACACACTTTTCCGTGAAGTCTTTTAAATGGCATGCTCATTACAACCTTTAGTGTACATGTGACCGAGGTTATTCCAGCGCAGGATTCATGCCGAGTCCTTCAATCACAGATCCATTTAGCTAATTTGCTTACTGATGGATGGGTTTGCTTAGCGATAGTTTTATCATGCGCTCGTGAGCCAATTAGATATTTATATGCGTCCTGGATACATGTTGTTATTACTTTGACAAAGTGGAGCATATATGTGAACATAATGACTTTGGCTTTATTCTCAGCAGTTCAGATTTTCTTGGTGTAGAAAGAAATTTGTGTGGTGGGCTTGAGAAGTTGCACATTGGTTTGGCTTGGTAAGTTTTCCAAACTTTTGCGCACAATTTGCATTCATTATAGGACTATTAAAAAGTTATATTATAAGAAAGTAACATCACATAGCCAAATTCAAATCTCATGTAGACATTACGGAATCCTGAGTTTACTTAGACACCCAGACAGAATTCTCAATGCACACAAGGTTTTAGTGAAGTGTTTTCTTCCTTGCATGCACTGGGCACACTTTAAACAAAGTGGTATTTGTTCTTGAAGATTCACTTGAGTGGGTCCCTTCTCTGAGCGACCAGCACTTGTGTATATTTAGCTTTGCATCAAGGGCGCATGTACAGCTTGCTCTAAAGGACATAAAGGCCTATAGAGAGAATACACAGCCTCAGCAGAGCAAGTAGTTGGGATCAACTGGGTAACAATATAAAATCCACACTACACAAAAAGAAATATTAAAAGGAGTATCCCCCAAAGTTTTATTTTTCTTGGACGGCATAGGGAATGGTTAAGACCCCTGCCAGTGGTTTTCTTTGGTTCCCCTGTCCTTCCCGTCCTGAAGACGCAATAGGAAGTGACTGGAAATGTCTCCAGAGTGAGGAGAAATCCTCTCAGACAAATGTCACTGGAATAGGCGTCTCCATTGGAAGATTTCCTATTCTATTTCTACGACAACTCTAACATTTTGGATTTACTATCACTTTCTGTCCAGCAGACAGTCAATGGTCATCAGGTCAAATAGCAGGTGAATCTCACTACTGAGGATACCGGCAACAATAAATGCCTAACACGGGTTTTAACACTTTCACAGTCTAGCCAAAACAAAATAAAAATGAACTAAACTGCAGCATAGAACTAAGGCAATACCACAGAGTTGCTTATAAAACCAGGTGGGTATCAAATAGAGCAACCATGGTTCTTTCCAGAGGTTGCTACGGGTTTCTTAAGTAATTAGCAATTTTTGCCTCTCAGATAAGTAGCCAATTATCTTTTTAAAGTGGTTTTAAGCGAGCTTGGAGCAGTGGCTACTTTACAACACACACAGGGACCATAAGGAACCATAATAGCCCCCCTCCTGAAGGAAGGACAGTGTCAGCACCAATTCAGAGATGATTTGAGGATCTACAGCCGAGTGATACACAAATAAGATACATTTTTGTTAATTAATAGGGTACTTGAATGTATTTTTAAAGGAGAACTATGAGGTGAGTGCTTTTCACTCACCTCATAGTTCTAGCTGACATGGGACAATGAGACTGTCACGGGTCGGCTTAGTAGATCGGGAGGTGAGCCAACACATACCGGCGTTCGCTCACCTCTTGATCCTGTCACGGCTCTCTGCCGTGACAGGGGAGGGGCTGGATTCCCCCGTCCACGCTCCGATAGTGCTGACTGGCGGAACGGTCTAGATAGGCAGAGCCAGCTGTCAGTCACGCAGCTGGGCGGATCCAGACATAATTGTCGGGATCCGCTTAAGCTGCGGCATCTCAGTAAACCGCGAGCATCAGCTTGCGGTATACTGCGGCGTCTTAGTATACCGCGAGCTACAGCTCGTGGTATACTGAGCCTAGGGTGACGGGAGGACGCTGACTTGGCCACCCACAGGTTGAATTTTAGCTGATTCATCAGGAATAGAATGAAATTCTAGCCATGTATGGTCAGCTTTTTTCTTTTATTTATTCTGGTATATCGGCCTACTGTTCATTCTAATGTACTGTTGGCAGTAGATACAGTTATTATTATCAAGGGTCCCCTGGGACCTGAAAGGTATTTCTAGGGTTCCTTCATCTTAAAAAAGGCTGAAACAGAACAAAAATTGGATGCTACGCTTACAGATTTGAAATGCCCTGTTGGGCTCTGTAACCCATTTGGAACCCTGGCAAAAGGGTGCACACATACAATAAGCAACAAAGATGAGAGTCAAAGGGATCCCAAACTGGAGTCCTTTATAAACTATGTCCTCCAATATTCAGAATCTTCCCTCTCCTAATGTATATAGATTGTACCGCTCTGCTACAAAGCGACAGATTGTTTCTTTCAATTTGTCCGCCTCTCAGCTCCTCGGCGGAGGATGTGACAGTCGAGTGGTAAAATGCGGCCGAGTCTTCCTCTACACAGAAAGGAGCCATCTGCTTGCTGGCATTTTGCTGCTAGGCTGAAAGTCTGATTTGTAGTCCCAAATTTTCAAAGCAATAAAACATGGATGAAACATAGACTGGCATCGTGCGCTCACCAGGTACAATGTAAGAAGAGCGATTTGTGCACTGCATAATGAAAGCCATCTTGGTTTGATCTCCTGGGCTACTACGCTATGATAAAGCAAGTTTCCTTATACTTCTGTCACCTGTACCCCTTGACTTTCCGAGAGGGGAAGGAGAAAGCTCTTAGCACAAAAACATTTTTTAGTTGAAAGACTTTCAATAGACACATCCCCAGATGGAAAAAAGAAAGAAAAGTCCATCTATATATCATGCAAAAATAAATGTGTTTATGAACAAGCCACAACAGCCAATAATGAAAAATAACAGCACCACAAAATATCACTTTTATAAGCTGGTGCAAGATCCCCCCCCCCAAAAAAAATAATAATAATGAACCTATACTTTAAAGAGGCCCTGTCACCAAGTTAAAACACTTGAAGATAAAAGCACAGAAAAATCAAGTATTTTAAATACGTATTTGCAATGATTTACCCTAATCATACAGTACAGGACACAGTGACAGGACTCTCAACCATGGTTATATGCTGCCACCTACAGGTAACTGGACACTGGCAATCAGCCCTTAAACTCCTCCCAGTCTAAGCAAGTTAGTTTTTCACCAGTATGCTTAGGTGATGGACCTCCTTTCTGTACTGAGAGAGGATATGGCAAGGTGGACTTTCTCAGTCATCAACGTGTGAATTCTGGAGAATGGTCCCTTCAAGCCAATGGTATTTCAAGACCTATGTTGTTGATGGGGAACGCCAGACGTGGGATTTCAGATTCAACAACTGGACAGATTTTTTGCCAGGAATTCTTGGGCAGGATCCAGGTGGAGGGCATTCCAGTGATTCTCATCACACCGAACTGGCCCAGAAAGACAAGAGAGTCTCCTCTCTTGTAAGGAACCCTTCCTAGTGTTGCACAAGGATAAAGTTGTTCTGAGGTCTAAGACTTCTTTTCTCCACAAGGTGGTCTCCTCTTTCTACCTTGAGCAGGACATTGACTTTACTTCCCTTTGTTTCTTGGGCTTTTCAGCATCAGGCATCTGTCTCCCAGATTTGCAAGGCCACCACCTGGTCTTCCGTTCACACATTTGCTACATTTTGCCAGGAGGATGTTAAGGCCTCTTCTGCTGCCAGTTTTCACTGTAAAGTGCTGTAAAGCTGCTTTGTGAGTGTTAGGGTTCTGACTCTTGTTCGGTGGGCTTGCTGGTATCTGTTCGTTGTGTTGCCCACCCCACTGTTGTATTGCTTTGGGACATCCCATGGTTGAGAACAAGTCTGGTTCTGTACGATTAAGATAACAGGAATCTTGACTTACCTGGAAATTCCTTATTTTGGAGTATAGTACAGGAATCACGACTATCTCCTCCTATTCCTGTAAATTACTCTGTATTGTTTGCTATAAAACTTGGGGGATTGCTGGGAGTGGGAGAGGGTATCTGGGTTGTCCTAACAATTTTGATTGCCAATGTCTAATAATCAGAAGGTTTAGCACATAGGTAAAGCACATAGGACATACTACATGCAGACAGTGGAAAGCAATTTCCTTGGGATGTTTTTGGGGCAGGACAAAGGGAAGCAAAGACAATGTCTTGGCCAAGGTAGAAAGAGGAGACCACCTTGTGGAGAAAAGAGTTCTTAGACCTCAGACGCTAAGTCCTGTGTCCTGAATTGTGATCCAAGATCAGGAATTTTTAGGTAAGTAAAAATTCCTGTTTTATTCACTTGCAATGTGTGCCTCTGAACTTGCTGGAAAATCTCAAGTTATAGTCAATCCTGTCCCATCACCTTGCACGTCATAGCCCTCTGCTTTTCTGGTAGTGTCTAACTACTGTCTGTGCTGCCCTTGCTCCTTCATCCCTGCCCTCACCTCCCTTCATAAGCTTTAATGTAGCAGCCAGGCAAGCAGCGAAGAAGAATACTATACTTGTCAGCTGCTGGGACTGCTGATATCACATCCAAGATGGCAGCACCTAACAGCAGTCTCAGGGCCTTTGGAAATCCAAACATGGAAGGCTTTAACAGGTAACAAAATAGGTTGAATGGCACGTCTTTCTTGACGCGTTTGTGGTGCCATTAACATATAATGGGGTGAATGCACGCATAAGTGCATGATTTTGCGCATGTTCATGTGTGGCAGGTGTGAATGGCGCCTTATGACCTGGAAATGGAGAGCTTATTACAGCTGCATGATAAGGTTGGCCATACACTCAACTGGCTCAACAGTCTCTTGTTCAGTCTGCATTACACAGAGGAGCAGGAACTTTGCGGGGACGCGCCCGCTAGGAAAAATATTAAAATAAGCTAATTATAGTGTCATTTATTACAGACTGCATGTAAGTAATGTAATGGCAGTGGGGAGGCAACTATTTAAAGCTTGGTTAGTGCCTGGCCTTTCCTTCTACTTTAAGGTGAATCTAAAGCCAAAGCTTTTACAATTTACGATAGTGTAGGGGGTGGTTAGAATTCATGTCTTCCCTTCACTTCCTTTAATAGACGCACAACGGAAGTGCCAGGAAGTCCCCTAAAAGACCTCTGCCACCCATTAGAAGGTGTGTCCATTGAAAGATTCTGGTGACAGGCGGAAAATTTTGGATTTCCCCTCACTTTCTGTCTTGGAGACCATTGACAAATGACAGGGGCTCTGACCCCCTCTATAAAATAAAAGTCCAAAATGTCGTTTAAACTGGAAAAGGGGGAGAAGAAATCGACTTATCTTCTTTTTGATTCAACAGTCTGTAATGACAGATCTAATTCAATGAACTCAACGACTGCCTGGCCTGTTGATTTTTTATGGCAACCCTGAAGTGAGAATCTGTTCCAAAGGAACAGTAAGAAGCAACTCATGATGGAAGGTAAGTACTCATTGCGTGCCATTTTATTTAAGCTCAACAAGATAGAATTACCTTAACTATAGTTATTTATGAAAACTAGGCAGTGGTGAGACTTTTGAGCCATTTTCCCTTTAATGAATGGAACGTTTGCTGTGCTATAAAAATTTGCTCCTTTACATGTTATTTTGTATTGGCTTCGGTGAAGCTCAAAGTCACACAGCTTGCTTAATAGGCTGTTTGGACTGAATTCAGCTGACGGAACGGATACGCTGAAAAAGCCGGATCCAAATATTTAACAACCCAGCGATTCAATGTCCGAGATGAGCGCTTCCATGAATTGGCACGGCTCCTAATTTACAGCATAGAATGAATCCTCCGTCGCAGCCTCGAAGCGGAATAACATCATCAGATCTGCCAAATCCTCAGTATTGTGGCGATAATGAATTTGAAGGAGAGTGTAAACACAGACATAATGAAGGTGAATGGGTAGGCTGCTCCGCCTTGCAGAAAGAATGGGGCCCATCAGCCCCGCGCGGCGTCTGGCTCCAGTGCTCACCGGGACCGCCGGCAAAAGGACAGCAAAGAGAAAACAACCGTAGACAGAACTGGTACAGGTCACAAAACTTGACTAAAGCCTAAACTCTGGGCAGGATATATATATATATATATATTTATATATATATACACACACACAAACATTTATCAGTGCAATGCCCCTATCTAACTTTTTATTTATGACCAGGTATTTATATAATGCTTTACGTACATACAGGGCCAATTTAAACAGAAACCAATTAACCTTCCACCATGTCTTTGGAGTGCGGGAGAAAACCGGAGTACCCGGAGGAAACCCATGCAAGCACATGGAGAACATGAAAACTTCATGCTGATAGTGTCCTTACCAGGAGCTACAAGCAAGAAGTGCTAGCTAACCACTAAGTCCATCTGATTGGTTGCTGCTAGAATCTTCCTATTATATGCAATTTGCTTGGCCTTTTTGCATGCAACAGTGAGAGAAAGGAGGCAAAACGAATGGCAAACACACTCATAACCATCTTTAAAGCAAGGTGCACATGGAAGGGCTTTAAACAGTACAACAGCAAAGGAGAGCAAGGAACCTCAGTGGGTGTGTTTGAGAATTCCCATGCTTTACCAAACAAGTTATCAGATCTTTGACAAAAGGGAGTGAGGTGGATTGGGTCTTTATAGCAATGCAAAATAAAAGCTAAGAGCAGTTAAGTTGGCCATACCCTGGTATGGGATCACCCTACCATCTCATCAGATCTCTGAATAATCTCATCAGATCTCTCAATAATGCCATCAGACTTGATGTTGTTTGAAATTTTCGTTGGTTTGGTTTTAACATTCAATTTTGGAATCTATGGAGTTTCCCGAATGTAAAGCACATTCACTGTTAGGATTTCCTTTGTTGGAAAAAAATTTGCCATCCCGCTCCTTGCAAATTGTTTTGTCACTACGGTCGAAAACAATAATCATTTGACGCCATTAAATAATAGGAAATGAAACAAACGTTACAAATACATTTTTTGAAACAAAATTCTACAGGTGTATGGCCAGCTTTATGCATTCCAGGGGTTCAATTTTAGCTTTAAAGTGACACCAAACTCAGGAGTTAAAGGAGAACTATAAGGTGAGGGATTTCCACTCATCCTCATAGTTCGAGCCGAACCTGTGACAATGAAACTGTCACAGGTGGGCTCTATAGATCGGGAAGTGAGCGAACACATACCGTCGCTTGCTCACTTTCCGATCATCTCCCTGCAGAGAGCGGTGACTGTCAGTCACTGTTCCCCGCAGGGATTCCCCCCTCCCCGCTCCGATCCTCCAGTGCTGAGTGGAGGAACGGACGGGAGAGGGGGCATGCACGCTGGCTCTGTCTCTAGATAGTCAGAGCCCGCTGTCACTCAAGCAGCTGGGTGGATCTCGACAGCATTGTCGGGATTCGTCCCGGCTGCGGAAATCTCGCTATATACTGAGCTTTAGGTCCTCCCGTGACCCTTAAGAGAACTATGCGATAAAAAGGTTATCCCATAGTTCTCTTTTAATGTGACATTAAAGTCACATCCCCCCCATGCTGGTGTAAGGACTTACCCTAATTGGTCCGCTTGATCCGATCATCTTCTTCTTTCCTGTAGTTTTCAGGAGTCCCTCCAGTGCTGGGGCCGGTCTCTGATCCAGCGCTGACTGCTGTGTCTTCCTGCCCCACGGAGTCAGGGACAGGAAGATGTTTGCATTGCTGCTGGGATGCATGCATTGACTTACACTGAGTCTCTCCTCTTCTCCTGGCTGAAGATCTCTACTGCACATGCACATCATCCTTCGTGGCCGCCCGACAATCTTCAGAACTTCGGACGGGAGCACGTGGCGGGACACACGGATAAGTAATAACCCTTTTGGTAACTTTTTCTTCTTCTACTTGCTAGCAGTAGATATATGCAAAAAAAAAAACCCGAAGGTTTAATTGTACTTTAAATGTTAAAAATACATTCAAGTACCTTAACTATTAACAAACTATTAACAAATTAGTAAACTAAACATGAGATTGTAGTCCATTACAGGAGGGAGCTTGGAGCGGTGACTACTTACAACACATACAGGGACCATGGGGAACAAAAGTAGCTACCTTGCAGAAGGAAGGACGGTGTCAGCACCAATTCAGAGATGATTTGAGGATATACAGCCGAGTGATACACAAATAAGATACATTTTTTGGTAATAGTGAAGGTCGTTGAATGCATTTTTAAGATTTAACTCCTGAGTTTAGTGTCACTTTAAATGCAGTGCACCTTTAAGCAGGAAACGCTGGCGTGCAATGACATCACTTCTTGTGTTATGAATATTAAAAATAATTTGCAGGAAAAAAAATCACCATGTCATTCTCATGTACCCCGATCTGCATACATTTCCATACAGTGTGTGATTAGTTGCAGTTCAGGGTCACCAAGCACGCACTCCATAAACATTTTTATTCCGTTAGCCTTACGAATTCCATCTGTTTCCTTCCATCAGCGTTATATGCGCTATTAAACCGCAACTTCGGGCAACAAGGACGTCAGTTAGGAAACTGCTAATTCTATTCTGGGAAACTGGCAACAACGCTAAATACATTTGGTTTGTTTTGCAATACGAGTTTGAACTTGTCCTTTATAATCTCCTGTAATAAGTTTTATAAAGTCCGTGGACCTGCTTCTCCTTGCCTGTGTATCCTGCCGGAAATTTTGTTGGCTGGTACCTTCCTCTGCTCTGTCTCTGCTGCGCTCTTATTAGTCAGCATCGGCCATGGAGCATGGAGACGGCTTCCTGGCTAATCGGGAAGCAGGGTGGTGAGTCATTACACGCCGCCCAGGTTCCTTAATGGGACTTCCGGTATTGGTATTTGATATACAGAATTAAAATAAAATATCGCTACTCGTACTTGATACTGAAAAGCTGGTATCGGTGCATCCCTATCATCAATCTTTATTCATAGCCGAGGTCCTCCATGCCAATGACTAAGTCGGTTGCCTCCTCTGCACTATTTTGATGACAATGACTACTATATATGATAAACTCCGCCATATCCTATAGCTGTTAAAAAAAAAAAAATGCAGTGGGTGTTCTATATAGAAAGCGACTCCGTCTGCATTGACCTTTCCATCCATATACATGGTATGTGTGCCACTCTTTACCTTGTTCTATTTGCGCATCTTTGAAAGCAGGTTGGTAGTGTCAGCTCCCATATTCTTCTCCTCTCAGGTTCCCTATAAATCCCGGCTCCAGGTACAGCTATTTTTACTGTTTTGTTTTTAATCTTTAATTCCGACATTACAAAGTGTCAAAAGTGTCATTTTTTATTCCTTCAGGAGCTCTCTCTAAGCTCCACCGTGCTCTGCCGCTATACACATCCCAGCAGAGCAAGAGGGGGGCGGAGGAGGCACAGCGCCGGAACTGGTGTCGCTCATAGACATCGTTCCGATGCAGCGGGGAGTCGGTAGTTTGGTTCCCGCAGTACGTATAGCAGCTGAGCTCAGTGGAGCTTAGAAAGCGCCTAAAGGATTAAAAAGAATGACACTTGTGAAAAATAAAGATTACAAAAAAACTCCAATAAATATAGCTGTGTCTGGAGTTGGACTTTAACGGCCAGTTCACACCAGATGCAGTCCGTTCAGTTTGGCTGCTGCGGCCAAAATACATCACAATTCTTTCCTATGGGATTTTTGGTGCTCTGTTCATACCTGTGCAGTCCATTCCGATGCAGTCAGAAAAAATACTGCTTGCCCTATTTTAGCTGCATCGGATTGCACCGTAACGCATCAAAATGCATGCAAACAGACTGGAAAGCACCTGAAATCCCATTTTAAGCAAAAAAAAAAGCATCAATCATGGTAAAATCGCAGCAAAATGCATCACATTGCAACTGCGCAGACGCAGATACATCTAGTCTCCCTTTGAGACCTAACAGCCAACACACAAACAGCTCTGATCCCCGCTAATGATCAGCAACCAAAGTCCTTCCAGATCATGTGATCACTATTTCAGTGATGATTTGCAACATGTGATAATATGCCAACTGAAGGCTTCACTTACAATTGAAGCCTCTAGCCTGTAGATGTCTCTGCAGCCTGAAGATGGCAGTGTGCAATATTGAATTGTAATCTGATATCTACAATTATTATCAGATACAATTACAGTATTACAAATTTCTCATTTAAAAAAATTTTATTTTACGGTATTAATTTTCTTTTGCAT
>NW_017306553.1:861090-866978 GCF_000935625.1 Nanorana parkeri
ACTGTTTTTATAGGCTAATGCAAAAGAAAAGTAAAATCTATCTATCCACACAAAATAATGTAGAGTAATATGTCCTAGCGTAAAGTTAACCAATGCATACTGACCCTGCTAAATGTGGCCTAAGCATCTAGGAATCAATAACCTCTGGTCACAAAAGGGTTAAGTATACTTCCCCTGCCATGTACAATAACTGCTGTTTCTAGACTAGGCGAGTTTCCCTCTGAATGCCATGATGAGGGGTGCAGACGAGAGATGTAATAAATTTAAAGCGAGCACAGATAAAACCGGTAATTGAATCCCATTCATCACCATTCGAGATTTGGATCAGCCAACTGCGGCCTCACGGGTGTATTTGTACCCGCAGGGGGGCGGGCGCTTCCTGGTGAAAGGTAAAGACCATGCTCTGCTGGCTCCCCAGTAACTAGCAAAGAGTCTCACCGACAGGAGAAGCTGTGATGTTGGGTTTCATTAAACGCGCGCTGCGCCCGTCCTTTGAATGACACGGAAAATCAGGCGAGGGTGATTAAAAAGATTAGTGCGCCGTCTCATTGCAGTCACCTAATAAAAAGCAGCTTTATACCGAGGAAATGATATTGCTTATTGCATTTTTTTCTGCTTACACAGGGCTCAGGCGTATGAAAGGCTGCTATCTACTCAGCTGCGCCCTTGTAGTCATCCTGACCATGTGACATTCAAGGGAATCTACAAAGCAGCATCAATTTGGTTTTCTTCAATAAAGGACGGCTCCAAGACAAACACAAGATTCATAAATAAATAAGCCGCGGTATTGGATGATTACCTGTATCTAGGTTTTGTTTTTACAAAATCAGAAAGTGACAGCTGCTTAAAGCCTACTCATTAGCACCGCGCACCACCATGTAAAAATGCCTCATCACACCATTAAAAAAATCCATACGTTAGGAAAAATATACTTACCTTACACCCCTGGCTTCTGCCCATGGTGCCAAGGTGAAGGGGAGGCCATGGGATGCTGGATCATGAGATCCTAGAAATGCTTGTGTGAAGGGACCCCTGCACTGTGCGGGAACATCCTCTGGACAAAACAGATTCTTGACTCCCCTTTCCCCCCCACTGGGTGTTTGGGTTCCTCCCACCACGCCCAACCATAGTGACTAAGGCCTGCAGGTCAAACAAAAGAGTGCAGAGGGGGACCGAAATTAAATTTGATTCTGCAGGATCGTTAATTGAAGTGTCAAACTCCCTCCAGATACATATTTATGCAAAGTAGGGATAAGGGGACAGTATAGAAATAGCCAACATGTTTTGGGGGCTCATACAGATACCCCCATCATCAGAACTTACTAAGGGGGAACATATATCAGGACTGGGATGCCTTGAAATTGGATACCACTTTGTCCAGTGTGTGAGAATCCATAGCAGCCGATTCCAGGATCTCGCTGGAAGACGTGTGACATCGCCTTGGCGCCATGGTGTAAGGTAAGTACATCTTTTATTTTCCTCCTGAAGCGTGTTTTTAAATGAGCAGGAGGAATGAATGAATAACTGGAACATTTTAATGCAAGGTCCGCTTTTAATTAGTTCATACCCAGAAGACATGGTTTGTGGAGCTGGGACAATTCACAGCACTTTAACAACACAAAAATTCTTCAGCCCTCTAGCCATGAGAGCCTAACTAGAATCGGTTTCCATATCTACCTCTACAACAGATCTCTGGGCCATACATTAGGAAAATTAGGAAGTGGGATATGGCTCCAATTATGGCAAAGTTCTAATAGAATTATGTGAAGATAGAAGGGCTAAAGGTGCCCAATGAAAGTAGGTTCATGTGAGGCTAGAAGGACTAAAGGTGCACAATCAAAGTAGATTCATGTGAGGCTAGAAAGAACCCAATCAAAGTAGGTTCATTAGCTAGAAAGACTGAAGGTGCCCAATCAAAGTAGAGTCATGTGAGGCTAGAAGGACTGAAGGTGCCCAATCAAAGTAGGTTTATGCGAGTCTAGAAGGACTGAAGGTGCCAAATCAAAGTAGGTTCATGTGAGGCTAGAAGGACTGAAGGCGCCCAATCAAAGTAGGTTCATGTGAGGCTAGAAGGACTGAAGGTGCCCAATCAATGTAGGTTCAATGTGAGGCTAGAAGGACTGAAGGTGCCCAATCAAAGTAGGTTCATGTGAGGCTAGAAGGACTGAAGGTGCCCAATCAAAGTAGGGTCATGTGAGGCTAGAAGGACTGAAGGTGCCCAATCAAAGTAGGTTTATGCGAGTCTAGAAGGACTGAAGGTGCCCAATCAAATAAGGTTCATGTGAGGCTAGAAGGACTGAAGGTGCCCAATCAAAGTAGGTTCATGTGAGGCTAGAAGGACTGAAAGTGCCCAGGAAAAGTCCCCAAAACTAATACAATTACTCCCTTCATTAGGGCTTACTAAGGGACAACACGTATGAGGACGGTGATGGCTTGAAGTTGAATACTGTTTGCATAGAGGTCTTCAGCAGCTGATTTGGTACCAAGAAGACATTTATGTTCCTTAGGAACATAGTAGCTGCCTGTCCGGTGGTCAGATCACCTATATAGATTCTTTCACACCCAAATTGGGAAGCCACACCAGCATGATAAACCTTGCAGGAACAGCACTTTTATTCCACTTCTTTTCAGTATTCCGCAGGATTGTCAGCCGGAGGTTTCTCTTTACTACTGCAGAGGTTGGTGTGGGCAGCAGGAGAGGTGATTCTTCTTCTTAGAGGGGACTCTGTATTTGGAGTATTTATTTTAGCAACCAAGTTGCTTTAACCCCTGAAGCATACTAAGAGTGGATAGCTATTGGAAGTGTTTACTTTACACTGGCAGTGCTGAGATCTCACAGACATCAAGTCATAAAGCCACTTCTGCCATTAAAGAGTTACATGGCGAGTAGGAAAAAAAAATCACCGCAATACTTAAATGGAAGCGTAAGGTGTGCACACTGAAATCGCTAATTGCGTTCCTTGAGAGCAAAATGGCATGATCAGATGGCGCGGCGACATAATACCGCGCTCTGGAAAATAGCTTTTATGCAATTTTCTATAATTTAGCCTCGCCTGCAATCTTGTGGGATTATTTTCTCCAAAATGAGACGTGGGCCATGCCTTCAGAAAGTGCCTGCAGCTCGTCACACACATCAGTCCGTTGCTGTTTTTGACAGAAATAATACACTGCAGGAAATTCACACCAGCAATTGTTGTACTACCAGCCCCAGTCCACGCTGCCTGCTGTTGAAATCCCAAAATACAGAGGCCAGTTTTCTTTATTTTCCTCGCAAACCCAAGCTCTCCAGTGGCCGACACGCTTATAAACTATAGCTGCGGACTTACATGCTCTAGGACGACATGGCTTATGAAGGATAAAGAAGAGAAGGTTTCTGTTGTATAATGGAATGATTCAGTGGTGGTGGACTCAAGCTGAAAAGAGACCATGGATGGGCTGGACTGGGCAGGGGAGTATTTGCCCGCTGTGCGACTACCAATTTAATTTCTTGGGCTGGTGGCCGTAAGTGGAGATACTTCCCCATTCAGATCACCTAAATCTGCAATCAGTTACAATTATGGTACCACAAGGTCTTCCAGCACCAACTTTCTTTGCAGATCTTCATTCAGTCACATGACATCTCAGAGCTTCAAAATGAACTTGTTGGAAGATGTAAGAAAGTGTGTCCCAATAATCCATGTCCTTTCAGAAGACGCACCTTTCACCATGCCCATTGGTCACTGCATGTCCACCCATTAAAGTGGCACCAAAGCACACATTTCATGGTAAACTTTATATAGCCCTCAGAATCCTACTATGAAAGGGCCCTTTGGTTTTAGTTGCCTCCAGATGCCCAGTCCTCCCATGGTCAATAGATCAGAAATTCTTTGGTCCTCCATTGGAACCCATCACTATTGACATCTAGATGTCTGTCTTTACCAGGAACCCATTAGCAACATTCAACAAGCCCTACCAGCATGAGCAGCTGCCCCCATATCCTTGTTGTCTTCTAAACAGGCAAAATTCTTTGCCTTGTGAATTTTCCCATTCACTGGAAGCCCTCCTTAGGGCCCATTCAGCCCTGTGTGTTGCAGTAACATGGTAAAACAATACGCAGAGTGGTAATGCAACACCGCAAAATGGTCTGAATGGACAGTTAGGGATATTGGTCCTTACTCAATAGAAAATAATCCCCTGCATCTTCAACTATTCATTTTTATCCAGAACGGGTGATGGGAGACAGTATGGTTCCAAGGAATGCGCCAAATTTTGACCCTACCATTTGCATGTTGCTGCAGAAACTAAAATCCATCAGACCCATCAACATCCTCCAAACTGTTATGGCTATCCTGTGCCCACCGTGCCCTCATTTTCCCTTCTCTGGTGTCTTGTTCTGATCATCAACTGCTGAGTGTGTTTGGGGGGGGTTACTGTTGGGGGGCTTCAGGGAAATATCAGGGGTTTAAACAGACCCCTGACATTTCCCTTTTGAAACAGAAAAAGAGATTGAGGATAGAGCCCTCTGCCCATACAGGATGGGGGAGAGCAGTGGGGATCCAAGCCAGCCAGGGCTGTGTTGGCCGCCTGGCTCCCCTGTTGCCAATGGCACCCTGTGCTCACCATGGCAACAGGGACGCAGCCAGGCCGGCCCTGGCTGCGCCCTCACTCAGTTGTGCCTGAGGCGAGTGCCTTACTTGCCCCATGGTAGCTAAAGCCTTGGCACCACCACGTACAAAGTAGAAGATATGTAGTCCACACACCACAATACTTTCAAGCTAAATGGTGTGTGGACTGCATATCTTCCAAAAGCTACACAGAGAGCCTTCTTATCAACCAGTCAGCCATGACTGGCTAACGTGCACTAAGAGAAGGAAGCAGAGCTGCACAATCTCCATGTAATGAGCACAAAACGAAAAGTTTGGAAACCCTTGACATGCATCGGCAAGATTATTTACATTCAGCTTGCCACATTCGCAGAATTTCCTAGGAAGACATCAAAAAGAATATAGTTTTGCTTTAACGCACTTTGACAAAGGAGGGGCCTTCCATTGTTTCAGTCTCTCAGGAGCCGTATAGAGAAGCTTTTTCATTTGAGGCAAATAAGCATCGTACAATCTGTTCCTTTGCTCAAATTCTATTTTATGATACGTCAACGGGATCGACATCAGAGACGCTGGCCTGTCTTTCTGGAAGGAGAGTGACGGTGTAGCGTCGCTCTCTCCGCTGTGTTATCTGCTTTCAAAGCAGGCGAGTAAACTGAATTTCTGCCGTAAATAAGCAATAATTCCGGGCCCTTCAGGGAATGAGACCATGCTGGTTCCAATGAGGAACACAGCGGGGAACAGCTGGAATGTTCTCGCCATCTGAGGGAAAACCAGACACAGAGGGCTGGAAGGGACAGTCAGCAGAGGTATAATTAACCTCCGATACACCGATAGCCACATCTGCCAAAGACACGTGAAAGACACTTAGGATACTCACTTATTTTTTCACGGTCAGGGAAACTTTTAAAACCTTTCCTGTAAAATGTAATGCTACCTAAAGCGGATCTAAACCTGAGAACTAAAATGTAACATATTACAGCTTGCCGGCCAGTAAAGGTGGTGGCGCTATTAGTTTTCTTTTTTCAGACTTTTTTCTCCCTTTATTTTAAAGCTGAACTCTGGGCACAAAAACTTTCCTTTTGAATATATTCAATAGCCACAAAGGATATAAATCCACTGTGTGTTCACCAAATGCCTTTGAAACCTAGATATTACCATATACAAGCTGTGACATCATCACTGTGCCATACATAGCTTTGGCAAAGAGCAGAGGTGTGGGAGGGGTCCAGCAGTTCCCACCCACTACAGGCTGGCTGCAGAAAAGTACAGGAGGGGGTGGAGACAAGATATGGGGGGGGGGGAGAG
>NW_017306553.1:867773-872834 GCF_000935625.1 Nanorana parkeri
GGGAGGGAGAGAGAGGGAGGGAGGGAGGGAGAGGGAAGTTGGAGAGATATTTTTTTTTAATGCAGCCAATCGATTAGTTGAAAAAAATAATCAGGTAACTAATTGATTATGAAAATAATCGTTAGCTGCAGCCCTATTACATGTTGCACATTCACATCAGTCCCTGCCCTCAAGGAGCTTACAATCTAAGGTCCCTATCTCACATACATATGAGGGCCGATTTAGCAGGAGTACCCGGAGGAAACCCGCACACCCACAGGGAGAACATGCAAACTCATTGCAGATAGTGTCCTGTCCGGGATTTGAACCAGGGACTAGGGCTGCAACCAACTAATTGATAATGAGAATAAAGTATTCTCATTATGGATTAGTTGGGGGGAGGGGAGAGAGAGAGGGAGATTTTTTTAATGCAACTAATCTTTAAAAAAAATCGGGCAATTATGGATTATTGATTATTTCCATAATTGTTAGCTGCAGCCCTACCAGGGACCCCCCAGTGCGGCACAGCGGCTACGCCTAGGCTCTGACCTATTTGCTTAGCTAAATGCAGGTGGTGACTGTTTTGGCCAGGCCGTGTACTTCCCTATGACGTAATATACAGGCACAGAGCTACAATAACTTCCATGTAAGACATTTTGGTAAATCAAGCAGAGTTCTGCAAGCATTTGCACATCAAAAGGTCTGCCATTCCCCTGTATGAAAAGAACTGACTGCTTACAGCTTGTCACTTAAACTCTACCCATAATTCCTCACTCTAGCCTACATATCGCAGGTACCTAATATAACTGCGAGGTGACGCCGCATAATAAAATGCCTAAAATATATCGCTTGCATGGGAAAAATTCTAGGCTCCCGCGGTGCGGAAACAGTAAACATCCAGAACCTCAATCATCTGCATGCGGGATTCTTGAGGCAGGATGCAACAATAAGGGAGAAAATATGTGAGCGTGGAACAATGAATGTCTGTTTCCAGCAACACAGCGATTCGTCTGCTCCTGCCGAGCCCTTGCTGCTGAGGCCTGCGCACACTGCCAGTTATATAATTCTATAAACACAGAACAACAAGCTCAGCACTTTGCACGGCTATTGTTCCTTTGACGCTGCTGGTGAGAGGAATGTTCTGTGCTGAAGACTTTGAGGTGATAAAATGTGATTTGGGTGTGCAACCCCAGTACATAAAAAGAGCAAAGGTTGGGTGCTCGGGGTAAGAGGTTTTTTGCATATATAAGGAGCACTTTAAAATGTAACCAGGTCTAAGAAACAAGTTCACTTTAATGTCCCGTCCCTTCCCCCCCCCTCCAGCAGCATATGCATACCCTCCCTTTTCTCTCCCAACACCCCTTTGAGCAGCCAAGGGTTGGGAGAGCATGTGACTCACTCCCTTCCCCCCCCCATGTGACAGCTCTGGTGACTAGTTGATCAAGGACCTTGTCAACTGTCATATAGTGATTGCATGCAGAATGGAGGCTTCATTCACAAAATGAACCTTTAGTCTGCAGATGCTATTGCAGCCTGAAGATGGCAGTGTGCCTCTGTCAGATACAATTACAGTATAAAAAAGAATATATACACACACACACACACACACACACATATATACACACAGTTTATACGTTTTTTCTTTTTTTATAACGTTGTAAAATTAAAATAGTAACTACATACAGACAGGAGGCTTCATTCACAAAATAATACTGTAATACTGTAATTGTATCTGACAGGCAGTATGTCTGTCAGATACAATTGCAGTATTAAAAAAAAATATTTTTATTATTAAGGTTTTTAATGAAACAGTGCACCCAAAAACATCATACATACTTTTTTTTAACTAATTACTTAGGTAGGCAAATTAGTCATGGAGTTATCCAATATATTCCGATGCCACAAAATGTGGCCTGGCCACCTTGGCTAAAAAAAAAAAAAAAGGAAAAAGGTTTACCAAATTCTGTTTTTTTTGGTTTGAAAATGGACATATTTCCCTTTTCACATCTTTTTATACTATTTAATAAATACATAACTCCACAGAACACAAAGCAAGCATTCCATAATCCATCGTGTTTCTAGATGTTTCCTCCTCTCTGCATTCGCTCCGTACCATTCAATGTATTTTTTATTTTCTTTGCCCTTTAAACTTTTGCAGGCATTTGCTTTTCCTTTTTTTTTTTTTTTTTTTATTCGTGGCAGGAAAACACTCGCATAAACAGTTTTCTAAACTGATAACAATACATAACAATAACAAATCGCAAATAGCTTCCGCGTGAATCTGAGGGAAACCAATCGGCAGAGAAGAAAGGATGGCAGAAAAAGATGCCGACCGTGCAAGAAAAATAAAAGCCGGATGAGATTACATCACAGGCCAGAGATTAAACGAGGGGCGATTTGGGCTCTTTATAGAGAAATGATCGTATTTTCTCGGCGTCAACAGTTATTATTGGTAAATTTACTTGAGAGGATTTCTTTTAATGAGGCCTTCCAGCTAACCAGCTGTTCCGTATTTCCTGTAAGACAGGGCTGGATAAATCCCAGGAGCTGGGTCGCCGCTGCTCCTTAACTGCCTCAGGACCACTGTACGTAAGTATACGGCGGACTCCTGAAGCGGTTATACCCAGATCACGGCTGCTGCAGGATCGTTTTAAACAGGTGGCGATGGCTGTACCGATAGAAGCGATCCGGCAGCCATAGAGCCACCCGGCCGCTTGTATAGTGTGCGACCCCCTTGCCTCCACCTATCCCGGGCTCTGCTGTCCCCCCGTGTGGGCCGGGGACTGGCATGGCGGATCTGTTCACTTCAACTGGAGGATGATGAGCATTATTCCAGTGGCTGATCTCCCCTTCGATCACTGAACCCGGAAGTGACATGTGTTACATCACTTCCGCTTTCAGCGTGCTGTAGCTGGGGAAGAAGCTGGTGAAGCATGATCGCCGCTTTGTCAGCTTCGATAGACCCCTAATGTCTGCTTGAAGAGGACCTGTCACTGTGTCTGTGCGATCACATAGGGGGCTTGTTAGTTCCCTATGTGATAACAATAAAGTTTAAAAAAAATATATAAAATAAAGTCACATACAAACGCAAACACGCATCGGGTGCACCTGTATTAAGGCTTCTGATAACGCTGCCCATTATAATTCGAGACATTTATATTTTAAACAAGGGGTAGGCAAACTCTGTCCCTCCCGCTGTGGAGCAACTATAAGGCCCCATTCACACCAGGGCATTTGCGGATCAGCGCGGTTACCACGCTGATTTCAAAAGGGAGGTTTTGGGAGTTTTTTATTGCGTTTCAGCGCTGAAACGCAATTAAAAACTCCCAAAGCCATGCTGAATAGTGCAGTTTCATTGAAAGCTGTATGGAAACCTCACTGATCAGCGCGGCAAAAAAGGGTCAGGGAGCAATTCGGGCGGGGGGCAGTTCGGATCGTGCGGCTGAACCTCCCCGGTGTGAACGGGGCCTTAATCCTATTAGGCACTGCAAGACTGACAGCCACAGGTTTGCATACCCCTGCTCTATAGTATTCCCCTTTGCTCCTCCCCCCAGAAACAACATAAAGGTTTATCTATGGAGGTGAGGAATGGAGGAGCTGGGCCAGGACAAACAGTAATACATTAATTAGACACTCCCAGAACAGACCACAGCCATGACCACCAGAGGCATGGGCATTATGGGATTTGTAGTCTCACCACAGCTGGAGGGCCGGAGTTTGCATACCCGTTTTAACCTTTTCGTTACCACGTATCTGATACATCGGAGGTAGCAGGCCTTTTTAAACAGACTCGGTTTATATTTATAAAGCCGGCTTTACAATGCCGCCAGATCGCTTCCCGGAGCCGGTACAGTGTCCGCCCCTGCCTTGTTAAACCCGGCTCCGCTCTCCCTCCTGCGGGCCCGGGATCGGCATATCGGGTGTGAGCAGGCAGGAGAGCGGCGTACATCCATTTGCCTTTCTCTTCCCTGCTCTATGGGACCAGGAGCGACGCTGATTGTCGGTCCCATAGTTGTCATTGCTCGGCTACTGAAGCCCAGCAATAAGCTATTGGAGTGCGATCTGTGCTTCAATATCTTATTTAGAGTTGTACAGGTGACACTAGGGGTCTTTTGCACCCCTAGTGACACCATAAAAAGAGTACCTGTGACCTCCAATTTGCTATCACATAGGGGGCTTGTAAGCAATTAAAGTAAAATAAAAGCTGTAAAAAATAGTAATAAAATACATGTAAAAATATTAATTAAAAAAATGATCAAGTCCCCCCCGCCCCTACAAGCGAGCGCGCATTCATGTAAACTATGTATGAAATAGTCGATCGCAGTACATATGTTGTGTATGTTAGAGTGAGAGCAATAACTGTAGGGCCAACATTTACATGCATCTCTAAACTGATGACCTGTAGAGGGCTTTTAAAGCGTTGTCTATGGACAATTTGGGGTACTGAATTATAATCGCCGTTTACAGACACACAATTTTTAACTTGGGCATGTTGGGTATTTTTCCTTCTCGTCGTAACCTCATCTTTTATATTTTACCCACAAAAAAAATGGGTATTATATTGTGTTTTCGTGCACTAAAATCAACCTAAGTGCATTTTTTTAAGTGCATCACATTCTCAAACAATTCATCCCCACACAGCTACCTCCTCATGTATCACTTGCCCCTCCCTTTTAGACTATAAGCCCTCAGGGGCAGGGCCCTCCTTACCATCTTGTCTTAAATTGTATTGTGATTGTAATGTCTTCCTTATATTGTAAAGCGCTGCGCAAACTGTTGGCGCTTTATAAATCCTGTATAAGAATAATAATAATCATCATTTTTTTACTACATTTTTGGGTTTGATAAAGAGTTGCACAAAAAAGGCCATGGCAACCAAAGTGTTAAACCAGCTCAGGTTTCAGCTGTAGGAGCAGTAAGGGTTAAACTAATTTTCTGGGAAATTAATGGTTTAGTCGGAAAAAAAAAAAGTGATAGTGGAAAATGAAACAACTTCAATTAATTTTTCTTGTAATTATATGAAAATTCTGGGCAGGCAAAAATGTGTTTGAGTGTGTCATAATTAGTGGGATACTTCCCCCC